>NC_052308.1:27362933-27415433 GCF_016432855.1 Salvelinus namaycush | reverse complement strand
GAGAGAGAGAGGCACGAGAGAGAGAGAGGCACGAGAGAGAGAGAGGCACGAGAGAGAGAGAGGCACGAGAGAGAGAGAGAGAGAGAGAGAGAGGCACGAGAGAGAGAGAGAGAGAGAGAGAGAGAGAGGCACGAGAGAGAGAGAGAGAGAGAGAGGCACGAGAGAGAGAGAGAGAGAGGCACGAGAGAGAGAGAGAGAGAGGCACGAGAGAGAGAGAGAGAGAGGCACGAGAGAGAGAGAGAGGCACGAGAGAGAGAGAGAGAGAGGCACGAGAGAGAGAGAGAGAGGCACGAGAGAGAGGCGAGAGAGAGAGAGAGGCACGAGAGAGAGGCGAGAGAGAGAGAGAGAGGCACGAGAGAGAGAGAGAGAGAGAGAGGCACGAGAGAGGCACGAGAGAGAGAGGCACGAGAGAGGCACGAGAGAGAGAGGCACGAGAGAGAGAGAGAGAGAGAGAGGCACGAGAGAGAGAGAGAGAGAGGCACGAGAGAGAGAGAGAGAGAGGCACGAGAGAGAGAGAGAGAGGCACGAGAGAGAGAGGCACGAGAGAGAGAGAGAGAGAGGCACGAGAGAGAGAGAGAGAGGCACGAGAGAGAGAGAGAGGCACGAGAGAGAGAGAGGCACGAGAGAGAGAGAGAGAGGCACGAGAGAGAGGCGAGAGAGAGAGAGAGAGGCACGAGAGAGGCACGAGAGAGAGAGAGGCACGAGAGAGAGAGGCAACGAGAGAGAGAGGCACGAGAGAGAGAGGCACGAGAGAGAGAGGCACGAGAGAGAGAGAGAGAGAGAGAGAGAGGCACGAGAGAGAGAGAGAGAGAGGCACGAGAGAGAGAGAGAGAGAGAGAGGCACGAGAGAGGCACGAGAGAGAGAGAGGCACGAGAGAGAGAGAGGCACGAGAGAGAGAGAGAGAGAGAGAGGCACGAGAGAGAGAGAGAGAGAGAGGCACGAGAGAGAGAGAGAGAGAGAGAGGCACGAGAGAGAGAGAGAGAGAGGCACGAGAGAGGCACGAGAGAGAGAGAGAGAGAGAGAGAGGCACGAGAGAGAGAGAGAGAGAGAGAGGCACGAGAGAGAGAGAGAGAGAGAGAGAGAGAGAGGCACGAGAGAGAGAGAGAGAGAGAGGCACGAGAGAGAGAGAGAGAGAGAGGCACGAGAGAGAGAGAGAGAGAGAGAGAGAGAGAGGCACGAGAGAGAGAGAGAGAGAGAGAGGCACGAGAGAGAGAGAGAGAGGCACGAGAGAGAGAGAGGCACGAGAGAGAGAGGCACGAGAGAGAGAGAGAGGCACGAGAGAGAGAGGCACGAGAGAGAGAGAGAGAGGCACGAGAGAGAGAGAGAGAGGCACGAGAGCGAGAGAGAGGCGCGAGAGAGAGAGAGAGGCGCGAGAGAGAGAGAGAGAGGCACGAGAGAGAGAGAGAGAGGCACGAGAGAGAGAGAGAGAGGCACGAGAGAGAGGCGAGAGAGAGAGAGAGAGGCACGAGAGAGGCACGAGAGAGAGAGAGGCACGAGAGAGAGAGGCACGAGAGAGAGAGAGAGAGAGAGAGAGAGGCACGAGAGAGAGAGAGAGAGAGGCACGAGAGAGAGAGAGGCACGAGAGAGAGAGAGAGAGAGAGAGGCACGAGAGAGAGAGAGAGAGAGAGAGAGAGAGAGAGAGGCACGAGAGAGAGAGAGAGAGAGAGAGGCACGAGAGAGAGAGAGAGAGAGGCACGAGAGAGAGAGAGAGAGAGGCACGAGAGAGAGAGAGAGAGAGGCACGAGAGAGAGAGAGAGAGAGGCACGAGAGAGAGAGAGAGAGAGGCACGAGAGAGAGAGAGAGAGGCACGAGAGAGAGGCGAGAGAGAGAGAGAGAGGCACGAGAGAGAGGCGAGAGAGAGAGAGAGAGGCACGAGAGAGAGAGAGAGAGAGAGAGGCACGAGAGAGGCACGAGAGAGAGAGGCACGAGAGAGGCACGAGAGAGAGAGGCACGAGAGAGAGAGAGAGAGAGAGAGGCACGAGAGAGAGAGAGAGAGAGGCACGAGAGAGAGAGAGAGAGAGGCACGAGAGAGAGAGAGAGAGGCACGAGAGAGAGAGGCACGAGAGAGAGAGAGAGAGAGGCACGAGAGAGAGAGAGAGAGGCACGAGAGAGAGAGAGAGGCACGAGAGAGAGAGAGGCACGAGAGAGAGAGAGAGAGAGGCACGAGAGAGAGGCGAGAGAGAGAGAGAGAGGCACGAGAGAGGCACGAGAGAGAGAGAGGCACGAGAGAGAGAGGCACGAGAGAGAGAGGCACGAGAGAGAGAGGCACGAGAGAGAGAGAGAGAGAGAGAGAGGCACGAGAGAGAGAGAGAGAGAGGCACGAGAGAGAGAGAGAGAGAGAGAGGCACGAGAGAGGCACGAGAGAGAGAGAGGCACGAGAGAGAGAGAGAGAGAGAGAGGCACGAGAGAGAGAGAGAGAGAGAGAGGCACGAGAGAGAGAGAGAGAGAGAGAGGCACGAGAGAGAGAGAGAGAGAGGCACGAGAGAGGCACGAGAGAGAGAGAGAGAGAGAGAGAGGCACGAGAGAGAGAGAGAGAGAGAGAGGCACGAGAGAGAGAGAGAGAGAGAGAGAGAGAGAGAGGCACGAGAGAGAGAGAGAGAGAGAGAGAGAGAGGCACGAGAGAGAGAGAGAGAGAGAGGCACGAGAGAGAGAGAGAGAGAGAGAGAGAGGCACGAGAGAGAGAGAGAGAGAGAGAGAGAGGCACGAGAGAGAGAGAGAGAGGCACGAGAGAGAGAGAGAGGCACGAGAGAGAGAGGCACGAGAGAGAGAGAGAGAGGCACGAGAGAGAGAGGCACGAGAGAGAGAGAGAGAGGCACGAGAGAGAGAGAGAGAGGCACGAGAGAGAGAGAGAGAGGCACGAGAGAGAGAGAGAGAGGCACGAGAGAGAGAGAGAGAGGCACGAGAGAGAGAGAGAGAGGCACGAGAGAGAGGCGAGAGAGAGAGAGAGAGAGGCACGAGAGAGGCACGAGAGAGAGAGAGGCACGAGAGAGAGAGGCACGAGAGAGAGAGAGAGAGAGAGAGAGAGAGAGGCACGAGAGAGAGAGAGAGAGAGGCATGAGAGAGAGAGAGAGAGAGAGAGGCATGAGAGAGAGAGAGGCATGAGAGAGAGAGAGGCATGAGAGAGAGAGAGGCATGAGAGAGAGAGAGGCATGAGAGAGAGAGAGGCATGAGAGCGAGAGAGAGAGAGAGGCATGAGAGAGAGAGAGAGAGAGAGAGGCACGAGAGAGAGAGAGAGAGAGGCACGAGAGAGGCACGAGAGAGAGAGAGAGAGAGAGAGGCACGAGAGAGAGAGAGAGAGAGAGAGAGAGAGAGAGGCACGAGAGAGAGAGGCACGAGAGAGAGAGAGAGAGAGAGAGAGGCACGAGAGAGAGAGAGAGAGAGGCACGAGAGAGAGAGAGAGAGAGAGAGGGAGGCACGAGAGAGAGAGAGAGAGAGGCACGAGAGAGAGAGAGAGAGAGAGAGGCACGAGAGAGAGAGAGGCACGAGAGAGAGAGAGGCACGAGAGAGAGAGAGGCACGAGAGAGAGAGAGGCACGAGAGAGAGAGAGGCACGAGAGAGAGAGAGGCACGAGAGAGCGAGAGAGAGAGAGAGAGGCACGAGAGAGAGAGAGAGAGAGAGAGGCACGAGAGAGAGAGAGAGAGAGAGGCACGAGAGAGGCACGAGAGAGAGAGAGAGAGAGAGAGGCACGAGAGAGAGAGAGAGAGAGAGAGGCACGAGAGAGAGAGAGAGAGAGAGAGGAGAGAGAGGCACGAGAGAGAGAGAGAGAGAGAGAGAGAGGCACGAGAGAGAGAGAGAGAGGCACGAGAGAGAGAGAGAGAGAGAGAGAGGCACGAGAGAGAGAGAGAGAGAGAGGCACGAGAGAGAGAGAGAGAGAGAGGCACGAGAGAGAGAGAGAGAGAGGCACGAGACGAGAGAGAGGAGAGGCACGAGAGAGAGGGCACGAGAGAGAGAGAGAGGCACGAGAGAGAGCACGAGAGAGAGAGAGAGGGCACGAGAGAGAGAGCACGAGAGAGAGAGAGAGGCACGAGAGAGAGAGAGAGAGAGAGAGAGGCACGAGAGAGAGAGAGAGAGAGGCACGAGAGAGAGAGAGAGAGAGGCACGAGAGAGAGAGAGAGAGAGAGAGAGGCACGAGAGAGAGAGAGAGAGAGAGAGGCACGAGAGGAGAGAGAGAGAGGCACGAGAGAGAGAGAGAGAGAGGCACGAGAGAGAGAGAGAGAGAGAGAGGCACGAGAGAGAGAGAGGCACGAGAGAGAGCAGAGAGAGAGAGGCACGAGAGAGAGAGAGAGGCACGAGAGAGAGAGCACGAGAGAGAGGCCGAGAGAGAGAGAGAGAGGCACGAGAGAGAGGCGAGAGAGAGAGAGAGAGGCACGAGAGAGAGAGAGAGAGAGAGAGAGAGAGGCACGAGAGAGAGAGAGAGAGAGAGAGAGAGAGGCACGAGAGAGAGAGAGAGAGAGAGGCACGAGAGAGAGAGAGAGAGAGGCACGAGAGAGAGAGAGAGAGAGAGGCACGAGAGAGAGAGAGAGAGAGAGAGGCACGAGAGAGAGAGGCACGAGAGAGAGGCACGAGAGAGAGAGGCACGAGAGAGAGAGAGAGAGAGAGAGAGAGAGAGAGGCACGAGAGAGAGAGAGAGAGGCACGAGAGAGAGAGAGAGAGGCACGAGAGAGAGAGAGAGAGGCACGAGAGAGAGAGAGAGAGAGAGAGGCACGAGAGAGAGAGAGAGAGAGAGAGGCACGAGAGAGGCACGAGAGAGAGAGGCACGAGAGAGGCACGAGAGAGAGAGGCACGAGAGAGAGAGAGAGAGAGAGAGAGGCACGAGAGAGAGAGAGAGAGAGGCACGAGAGAGAGAGAGAGAGAGAGAGGCACGAGAGAGGCACGAGAGAGAGAGAGGCACGAGAGAGAGAGAGGCACGAGAGAGAGAGAGGCACGAGAGAGAGAGAGAGAGAGAGAGAGAGGCACGAGAGAGAGAGAGAGAGAGAGAGAGAGGCACGAGAGAGAGAGAGAGAGGCACGAGAGAGAGAGAGAGAGAGAGGCACGAGAGAGAGAGAGAGGCACGAGAGAGAGAGAGAGAGAGAGAGAGAGAGAGAGAGAGGCACGAGAGAGAGAGAGAGGCACGAGAGAGAGAGAGAGAGGCACGAGAGAGAGAGAGGCACGAGAGAGAGAGAGAGAGAGAGGCACGAGAGAGAGAGAGAGAGAGAGAGGGAGGCACGAGAGAGAGAGAGAGAGAGGCACGAGAGAGAGAGAGAGAGAGAGAGGCACGAGAGAGAGAGAGGCACGAGAGAGAGAGAGGCACGAGAGAGAGAGAGGCACGAGAGAGAGAGAGGCACGAGAGAGAGAGAGGCACGAGAGAGAGAGAGGCACGAGAGAGAGAGAGGCACGAGAGAGAGAGAGAGAGAGAGAGAGAGAGGCACGAGAGAGAGAGAGAGAGAGAGAGGCACGAGAGAGAGAGAGAGAGAGGCACGAGAGAGGCACGAGAGAGAGAGAGAGAGAGAGAGGCACGAGAGAGAGAGAGAGAGAGAGAGGCACGAGAGAGAGAGAGAGAGAGAGAGAGAGAGAGAGGCACGAGAGAGAGAGAGAGAGAGAGAGAGGCACGAGAGAGAGAGAGAGAGAGAGGCACGAGAGAGAGAGAGAGAGAGAGAGAGAGAGAGAGAGAGAGAGAGAGAGGCACGAGAGAGAGAGAGAGAGAGGCACGAGAGAGAGAGAGAGAGAGAGGCACGAGAGAGAGAGAGAGAGAGGCACGAGAGAGAGAGAGAGAGAGGCACGAGAGAGAGGCACGAGAGAGAGAGAGAGGCACGAGAGAGAGGCACGAGAGAGAGAGAGAGGCACGAGAGAGAGGCACGAGAGAGAGAGAGAGAGAGAGAGAGAGGCACGAGAGAGAGAGAGAGAGAGAGAGGCACGAGAGAGAGAGAGAGAGAGGCACGAGAGAGAGAGAGAGAGAGGCACGAGAGAGAGAGAGAGAGAGAGAGAGGCACGAGAGAGAGAGAGAGAGAGGCACGAGAGAGAGAGAGAGAGAGGCACGAGAGAGAGAGAGAGAGAGAGAGGCACGAGAGAGAGAGGCACGAGAGAGAGAGAGAGGCACGAGAGAGAGAGGCACGAGAGAGAGAGAGAGGCACGAGAGAGAGAGAGAGAGGCACGAGAGAGAGAGAGAGAGGCACGAGAGAGAGGCGAGAGAGAGAGAGAGAGGCACGAGGAGAGAGGCGAGAGAGAGAGAGAGAGGCACGAGAGAGAGAGAGAGAGAGAGAGAGAGGCACGAGAGAGAGGCGAGAGAGAGAGAGAGAGGCACGAGAGAGAGAGAGAGAGAGAGAGAGAGAGGCACGAGAGAGAGAGAGAGAGAGAGAGAGAGGCACGAGAGAGAGCGAGAGAGGCACGAGAGAGAGAGAGGCACGAGAGAGAGAGAGAGAGGCACGAGAGAGAGAGGAGAGAGAGAGGCACGAGGAGAGAGAGAGAGAGAGAGGCACGAGAGAGAGAGAGAGAGAGAGAGAGGCACGAGAGAGAGAGAGAGAGAGAGAGAGGCACGAGAGAGAGAGAGAGAGAGAGAGAGGCACGAGAGAGAGAGAGAGAGAGAGAGAGAGAGGCACGAGAGAGAGAGAGAGAGAGAGAGAGAGGCACGAGAGAGAGAGAGAGAGAGAGGCACGAGAGGAGAGAGAGAGAGAGAGAGAGAGAGAGAGAGAGGCACGAGAGAGAGAGAGAGAGAGAGAGGCACGAGAGAGAGAGGCACGAGAGAGAGAGAGAGAGGCACGAGAGAGAGAGGCACGAGAGAGAGAGAGAGGCACGAGAGAGAGAGAGGCACGAGAGAGAGAGAGGCACGAGAGAGAGAGAGGCACGAGAGAGAGAGAGGCACGAGAGAGAGAGAGGCACGAGAGAGAGAGAGAGAGAGAGAGGCACGAGAGAGAGAGAGAGAGAGAGAGGCACGAGAGAGAGAGAGAGAGAGGCACGAGAGAGGCACGAGAGAGAGAGAGAGAGAGAGAGGCACGAGAGAGAGAGAGAGAGAGAGAGAGAGAGAGAGAGGCACGAGAGAGAGAGAGAGAGAGAGAGGCACGAGAGAGAGAGGCACGAGAGAGAGAGAGAGGCACGAGAGAGAGAGGCACGAGAGAGAGAGAGAGGCACGAGAGAGAGAGAGGCACGAGAGAGAGAGAGGCACGAGAGAGAGAGAGGCACGAGAGAGAGAGATTCCGGAGTTCCAAATTAAGCAGCAGCAGCTGAAAAGATGAGCTCCTAAAAATATTGAAATTTATATGGTTTTTAGAGTAAAGTACATCGAAAAAAAGCTAAAGAAAACTTCTAGACAGAATAGGAGACCAAACAAGCAGCAAACAAAGAAGAAAGGATTCTGAAAAAGTAACAATTTTTCATAAAATTATAGTTTTCTTAGCTAGCTAAGTTGTTTACCTGTTGCTAGGCAGTTGCTAGGGACTCTCCTGAAAGAAGCTAGCTAGCTAACAAGGAGTGTCTAGTTGACAGAAGAGAAGAAGGGACAAAGTGGGACAAAATAAGGACAGAAGAAAAGGGAAAGGGGACATCAAGGTGAAGTAGTCCTCTAAAGACATAAAAGACAATAATACAAGAAACAACACTTCTATTGCAACATTGTAGCCAACATCACCAGCGTTGCTATGGAAATTGTTTACCCACCAGACATCAAAACAGAGAAAGCTAAGAAAAGTTTCAAAGGTTTGTTGATGGGACAGAACCATGAATGCCTGTTTGCAGATCTTACCAGTTGCAAAACAAGAGCAAATTTAATTTTTAATACCAAACGAGGGCACATATGGAAAAGGGTTATTTGCAACCATTTCCCTTTCTCAAAAAAGAGAGGCATCAGCCAAGGATGTCAGATCAGCATTTTTGAAGAAGCTGACCCTAGCAACACATATCAAACAGTAAACGTATATAATAATGGAACTGTATTGATACAAGGCAATGATTCAAGCCTCCAGGCTTTTGAGAATAGGTTTACTACCCTAAAAGCAGAAGCTGAAATCATCTCAGAAACTGAGGAAAAAGTCAAGGAGGGAGATGACGGTGAAAAGCAGGCCCCAGCGGTCTCTGTGACCCAGCAAGAAGCCCTCAGTGTCCCTCTACCTACCTCACCTGCAGCAGACAGAGCCAAGGACATGCCTACAACACCAAGAACACCTGCTATGCAACGTTTCCACAACACCCTCTCTCTAGTCGAAGCAGAGGTCATAGAACTCAGAGAGATCAAGCTTCAAGAGGAGGACACTGTCCAGAAACTTAAAGAAGAGATGAAACAGTTCAAGGAGGAGAGCAGAGCATCTATTGCTAAACTAGAAAGCAGAATGGACAAACTGAGTCAGACAAATGATGACCTCAGAGACCATCTGAGCACAACAAGAAAGGAGCTAGAGCAGAGAGAGAGGTACATTGACCTCCTCAACCAGCAGCGAGTCATTATGTCCTCTGCATCTGGAGAACATGTCCACCAGCTTGGCATAACACAAGCAGAACCCGAGACCAGCATGGCCTCCACCACACAGCCTGATGACACTGCACCAGCCTACCAGTCTGCTCCAGCCCAGGTCAGCCAACCAGCCTCTCAGTCTGCTCCAACACAGTGTGCTCCAGCCCAGGTCAGAATACCAGTCTCCCAGTCTGCTCCAGCACAGGTCAGAATACCAGTCTCCCAGTCTGCTCCAGCACAGGTCAGAATACCAGTCTCCCAGTCTGCTCCAGCACAGTGTGCTCCAGCCCAGGTCAACCTACCAGCCTCTCAGTCTGCTCCAGCCCAGGTCAGCCAACCAGCCTCTCAGTCTGCTCCAGCCCAGGTCAGCCAACCAGCCTCTCAGTCTGCTCCAACACAGTGTGCTCCAGCCAAGGTCAGAATACCAGCCTCCCAGTCTGCTCCAGCCCAGGTCAGAATACCAGTCTCCCAGTCTGCTCCAGCCAGACAGTCACCCACAACTGCAATCCTTATTGATTCAAATGGGAAGTTCTTAGTCCAGGAAAGATTATTCCCTAGACACCAGGTGTATAAGTTCTGGTGTCCTACAACTGACAGTGCAATGCAGCTACTCAGTCAGACCAGGATTGACACCCTCGACAACATCATCATCCACACTGGCACAAACGACCTTCATGCCAAAGGTGAAGATGTATCTGGGGCAGTGAGAAGAGTGGCAGAACGGGCACAGGCTGTGTTCCCAACAACCAATATAGTTGTGTCCACCCTCCTACCAAGAAAAGACTTCCCAGGACAGTTGATCGACAAAATAAATCAACAGATCACTGTGGACTGTGCCTCACTACTCAACGTCAGAACGGCTCACCACCCCACTCTGACATGTCAACACTTATACGATAATGTACATCTTGATCAGGACAGTGTCAGAACCTTTGCCAAGGACCTAAAAGATGCAACACTTGGCAGGGACCCACACACCCATCACCCCAGCAACAGAGGTCCCCCGCCCCACCTTCTGAAACAACAGTACCTCCACCATCCCCAGGAGAAAAGAGCCAGACACGGCTTATTACAGCACAGCTCTACTAGACCAGGCCCAACACAACACAGATTTACGAGACCAGGGCCTTCACAACACAGCTCTACTAGACCAGGCCCATCACAACACAGATTTACGAGACCAGACCCGCATCAGGACAACACGACTAGACCAGGCCCAACACAACACAGCTCTACTAGACCAGGCCCATCACAACACAGCTCTACTAGACCAGGCCCATCACAACACAGATTTACGAGACCAGACCCGCCTCAGGACAGCACGACTAGACCCGGCCCATCACAACACAGCTCTACTAGACCAGGGCCTTCACAACACAGCTCTACTAGACCAGGCCCATCACAACACAGCTCTACTGGACCAGGCCCATCACAACACAGCTCTACTAGACCAGGCCCATCAGAACACAGCTCTACTGGACCAGGCCCATCACAACACAGCTCTACTAGACCAGGCCCATCACAACACATCTCTACTAGGACCTGGCCCATCACAACACAGCTCTACTGGACCTGGCCCGTCACAACACATCTCTACTGGACCTGGCCCATCACAACACAGCTCTGACCACTACTCCAGGGTCGGACAGAACACTGTCCTTCAGAGAAGTACACCACATGATGCAGTCCACACCATGTATCATTCAGATCATCAGCCTACATATGCTGAGGTAACCTCTGGCAAAAGACACCTAGAACAGTCAGAGATAGGAGAGGTGCGCCAACTACTGCATCTAATATGCAGACTACTGAGCTAGACAGACCCTTTAATTCACGGGCACACACACACACACAGGGTTGCAGATTGCATTGTACTTATTTTTTGTGCAGTCTTATTCCATTCTTATTAATTTGTTTACAACTATTCTTAATTTTATTGGCACCGGTATAATAATAATATTTATATATAATGGTGTGTGTATGTATGTATGTATGTATGTATGTATGTATGTATGTATGTATGTATGTATGTATGTATGTATGTGTGTGTGTGTGTGTGTGTGTGTGTGTGTGTGTATGTGTGTATGTATGTGTGTATATGTATATATATGTATGTATGTGTATATATATATATATATATATATATATATATATATATATATATTATTTTGTATTGTTTTCAATGTACTTTACTCAAACCAGTGAATATCACTTATTATAAATGAGATCATTAACTATCAGCTCTTGGAATATCCAGGGACTTTACTCTTCACATTTTGGTTATAAAACAACAAATCCAGAATTTATTAAAAACATCAAAGGACAGGACATCATAATCCTACTGGAAACATGGTGTCGTGGAGACATAGATACTCAGTGTCCCTCAGGCTATAGAGAAAGTTTACTACCATCAATCAAACATAAAAATGTTAAACGGGGCCGAGACTCAGGTGGAATCATCATTTGGCATAAGCAGGACTTGGCACTGAATGAAATGAAAAAAGGTACCAGTCACATTTGGCTAAAACTTAACAAAGGTACAATCTATTGTGATAATGACGTGTACATATGTGCAGCTTATGCTCCTCCTTCAGATTCACCATATTATGATAATCAGTTTTTTGACAATCTCCATACAGAAATCATTACATTTCAGGCAGAGGGTAAAGTGCTTCTTTGTGGAGATTTCAATGCAAGAACAGGTTCTGAGCCTGACTACACTGATGCGGGAGGTAACCACCACATATTTGGTCACCCCTCCTTGTACAGTAGCCCTATTATAAATAATAGAAACAGTCCTGACCAAATACTGAACAAAAATGGGAAGGAGTTAGTGCATCTCTGTCGAGCCTTAGGCCTGTACATGCTTAATGGTAGAATCAGAGGGGACTCTTTAGGTCAGTTTACTTACTGCTCAGCTCTTGGGACAAGTGTAGTCGATTATGCCATCACGGACATTGACCCCTCCTCCATTAGTGCATTCACTGTCAGACCACAGACACCATTGTCAGATCACAGTCAGATCAACGTGTTTTTGAAGAAATTAACCAGCAATATTCATTCAAAAAAACTGCCCAATAAACTCTTCAACATAAACCAATCATACAGATGGGCTCCAAACAGTGCAGAGAGATTCATTGAAACATTGAACTCAAAAGAAATGATGAACTCTATACAGTTTTTCAATAACTCACAATACCAAAACAATAAAGATGGTGTCAATTCAGCTACTCTAAACATCAACTGCATATTCCAAAAAGCAGCATCGAAAGCAAATTTGAGAAAACCAAAGAAATGCAACATCAGAAACAAAAAACAAAATGTTTCTGACAAATGGTTTGATAATGAATGTAAAACAATTAGAAAACACCTAAGACAAATGTCAAACAAAAAACATAAGCAGCAAAACAACCCAGAGCTACGATATGAATACTTTGAAACTCTGAAACAGTATAAACATACACTGAAACGCAAGAAACTGAATTATACCAACAAGACACTTGATGAAATTGAAAACGCAATTGACCAAAATCAGTTCTGGGACATGTGGAACAATTTAAGCACAACAAAGCCACAAGAATTAGCCATACAAGATGTAGGAATTTGGAAAACTTATTTTGATAATCTATACAAAAACATCCCACAAAAAGACTTAAAACAGAACCAATTAGAAATTAAAGAAAAATTGAAAATCCTTGAATCAGTCATTAAAAATAACCAAAATCCATTAGATTACCCAATAACCCAACAAGAACTAAATGAAAAGCTCAAATCTATTAAGTCAAAGAAGGCTTGTGGTCTAGACAACATCAGAAATGAAATGCTGAAAAACAGCACACCTGAGTTGCAAAATGCTGTGCTTAAATTGTTCAACATGGTTTTAACTTCTGGCTGCTTCCCTGATGTCTGGAACCAGGGGCTCATCTCCCCTATCCACAAAAGTGGAGACAAATCAGACCCCAATAATTACAGGGGAATTTGTGTAAACAGTAACTTGGGAAAGGTTTTCTGTAGCTATTTTGAATTCAAGAATCCAAACCTTTCTTCAAGAAAAAAATGTAATAACTAAATGTCAAATTGGCTTTCTCCCTAACCATCGCACTACTGACCATATATACACCTTACACACACTAATTAATAAACACGTCCACCAAAAAAAAGAGGGCAAAATCTTTGCTTGCTTTATTGACTTTAAAAAAGCATTTGATTCTATTTGGCACGAAGGGCTATTCTACAAAATTCTCCAAAGTGGGCTTGGTGGTAAGGTGTATGACTTAATAAAATGTATGTACACAGAAAACAAGTGTGCAATAAAAATCAAAAACCAAAGAACAGAATTCTTTTCACAATGTCGAGGTGTGAGACAAGGCTGTAGTTTGAGTCCAAATCTTTTCAACATTTATATCAATGAATTAGCAGACATGTTGGACAATTCTCCAGCCCCAGGACTCACACTATTTGACACAGAGGTGAAATACCTGCTATATGCTGATGACTTGGTACTTCTATCACCAACCAAAGAAGGTCTTCAACAGAACATTAATATTCTAGAGCAATATTGCCATAATTGGGCCCTGGCAGTAAATTTCCCAAAAACTAAAATCATGATTTTCCAAAAACAAAACAGATGTCAGAAACACAAATATAAATTCACCCTGAACAACACCATCATTGAACACACAAAAAATTACACCTACCTTGGTCTGACCATATCTGCATCGGGAAACTTTAATAGGGCAGTGAATGCACTCAAAGAAAAAGCCCGCAGAGCATTGTATGCAATAAAAATGAAATTATTCAAAATCAACATCCCAATTAGAATTTGGACCAAAATATTTGACAGTGTAATCCTACCAATAGCTCTTTACGGAAGTGAGGTTTGGGGGCCACTCAATAAACTGGACTTTAAAATGTGGGACAAACATCCAATTGAAACCTTACATGCAGAATTCTGTCGGAAAATCCTACAAGTCCAGAGAAATACACCAACTAATGCATGTAGGGCAGAATTGGGCCGCTTTCCAGTAATAATGAAAATACAGAAAAGATCATTAAAATTTTGGCTACATCTAAATTCAAGTCCAAATTCGAGTCTGCAATTTAAAGCACTTCAAACCCAAGAGCTGAGCCCAGAAACGAGCCCTCTCAGTCAGCTGGTGTTGGACCTAACCAACCAAGCTGACACCAGCACTGCTTCAAAAGAAAGAATTCCAATAAACAAAATCATGAACCAATCAAAGGACTCATATTTACAACATTGGAAAAACGAAACAAAATCCCAAAGCCGACTAAATTGCTATCTGACCCTAAACAGAGAATATGAATTGGCTGAATATCTCTACTCTGTCAGAGATTCGAAGCAGAGACAGATCCTTACCAAGTACAGGCTGAGTGACCACCGATTGGCAATAGAAACCGGCAGACATAAAAAGACATGGCTACCCAAAGAGGAGCGTGTATGTGGTCACTGCCTGACAGGGGACGTAGAAACAGAGAATGCACTTTCTCCTTTACTGTGATAAATATTCCTCACCAAGAGATTCATTATTCACAGAAATGACTACATTTATTCCAAATTTTTACTTATTAAACCCAGAGGAAAAACTAAAAATACTCATGGGCGAAGGAGCAATGGCTTCTCTTGCAGCCAAATATGTATTTACCTGCCATAGCCTGAGGGACACTGAATAATAACATCTGCATAGTAAGCAGTAACTTACTTATTAGGACTGTTATTGTTATTACTGTTATTGTTATTAGTATTATTATTGTTGTTTATCATTCCAAATAGTAATGGTATGGGTGGTAATGGTAATGATAGCAGTTTAATGATGGTAGTGGTGCATTACACCATACATTACATTCGACTATTGACTGTTACCATTTTATTGTTACTATTTTTATATTTAATTTTGTATTATTATTTACTGCCATTCTATATTATTGTTGCTTTGGCAATATTGACACAATGTTTTTCATGCCAATAAAGCAGCTTGAATTATGAATTATGAATTATGAAAGAGAGAGAGAGAGAGACAGAGAGAGAGAGAGAGAGAGAGAGAGAGAGAGAGAGAGAGAGAGAGAGAGAGAGAGAGAGAGAGAGAGAGACAGAGAGAGAGAGAGAGAGAGAGAGAGAGAGAGAGAGAGAAGAGAGAGAGAGAGAGAGAGAGAGAGACAGAGAGAGAGAGAGAGAGAGAGAGAGAGAGAGAGAGAGAGAGAGAGAGAGAGAGAGAGAGAGAGAGAGAGAGAGAAAGAGAGAGAGAGAGAGAGAGAGAGAGCGAGAGACAGAGAGAGAGAGAGAGACAGAGAGAGAGATAGAGAGAGAGAGAGAGAGAGAAGAGAGAGAGAGAGAGAGAGAGAGAGAGAGAGAGAGAGAGAGAGAGAGACAGAGAGAGAGAGAGAGAGACAGAGAGAGAGAGAGAGAGAGAAGAGAGAGAGAGAGAGAGAGACAGAGAGAGAGAGAGAGAGACAGAGAGAGAGAGAGAGAGAGAGAGAGAGAGAGAGAGAGAGAGAGAGAGAGAGAGAGAGAGAGAGAGAGAGAGAGAGAGAGAGAGAGAGAGAGAGAGAGAGAGAGAGAGAGAGAGAGAGAGAGAGAGAGAGAGAGAGACAGAGAGAGAGAGAGAGAGAGAGAGAGAGAGAGAGAGAGAGAGAGAGAGAGAGAGACAGAGAGAGAGAGAGAGAGACAGAGAGAGAGAGAGAGAGAGACAGAGAGAGAGAGAGAGAGAGAGAGAGAGAGAGAGAGAGAGAGAGAGAGAGAGAGAGAGAGAGACAGAGAGACAGAGACAGAGACAGACAAGGAGAGAGAGAGGTCATGATCAGATGATCAGATGAGCTCCTGCATTTTTCAGCATTTTCTTTAAAAAATATAGATTTAGAGTTAGTTAAACTTGGATTTTTTGTGGAACTGAGAGAGATACAGCTTCAACTGTATTCAACTGTAACTGACTTGATACAGCTTCAACTAGCACTGACGTGTCAAGTGAGAGGTGTCAAAGACCATTAGCCCAACAATGGCAGGAGAGTCGAATAGTCTACCCCAACCAAATGGAGAGGCCTTAGAAGCTCCCTCCTGCTGTTCAGAGGTAATTAAAATACAGTACCCTGTGAGTGTAAAGAATGATAAGACAAGAAAAGAGCACAAAATGAAGCTCCTTATGGAAAATCAAGAGACACTTTTTGCTGACTATTACAAAAATGGGAACATCAGCAACCTTATCTTCCACACAAACCATCCCCTGGCATGGCACAGTGCTATATTAGCACACTACCCCTCTGTTAAGAGAGGGGGGGTTAACGAGGGGTGGAAACTCAGGATACTTGACAACGAGGACTCTGAGTCAGCTAACATAAATCTATATAAGTCTGGAACAGTATTGGTACAGGGCAACCCCAAACAGTTTCAGCTGGACTTTCACCTAATCAAAGAATTAGCCCAGCAGGAGAAGCTCTCCCTTGATAAAGATACCCCCACCCCAAGCGGGTCAGACCAGACCTCTTCATCATATAACCCCACAGACGAGCAACCCTCAGCAGACAGTCAACCTCCCAGTACAGAGCACTTCTCCCTCATTGAAATGAAGGATAAATTCACCCAGCTGGAGGTAAGCCAGGTGGAGCTGGAACAGCAGGTGATTACACTCCAGTCAGCACAGACCCAGACAACAGTCCAGCACAACAACCCCTTAACCAGACCAGGAGAGCTGGAGGTGGAGAGAGACATATCTGCACTCTGGACAGTGGTGAGACAACTTCAACAGGAGAAAGAGCAGAAGCAGGAGCAGAACAAAGCACTAGAGGAGAGGATCAGACTGCTGGAGGAGAGGGAGAGGGGGATGGAGGAGAGGATCAGACTGCTGGAGGAGAGGTTGAGGGGGATGGCATGTGACAGAGAACAACCCACTAGGGAGGTGGCCATCCCCACAGAGACGCCAGCAGAACAGCCCACCTCAGCACCGGACAAAAGTCTCGACACCACAGCAGAACAGTCCACACCAGACCCTGACCATAGAGTCAACATCACAGCAGAACAGACAAAAGAAAAACCCCAAGCCCAGCAGCTCTCACCCCCCCTGAGCACCCCCCCTGTCAGCCACCCTGATAGCCCTCCTGACAACCCCCCCACACCCACTGAGAACAAACACAAGACACAGATTGTTCTCCTTATGGACTCAAATGGGAAATATATAGAAGAAAAAAAACTTTTTCCCAAACACAGTGTGTCTAAACTCTGGTGTCCAAACACCCAGTGCGCCCTAGACCTTCTGTCTGAGGACAAACTAGGCTCACCTAGCCACATAATAATACACACAGGCACAAACGACCTGAGAGCACAGCAGGAAAGGGTGGCCACAGCACTGAAGGGAGTGATTGAAAAAGCTTCTTCTACTTTCCCCAATGCACAAGTGGTTATCTCCACCCTGCTACCACGAAAAGACTTCCACCCTGCTACAATACAGCGTGTAAACGCAAGCATTTCCCGTGACTGTGCCTCAAAACCAAATGTTTTCCTGGCCCACCACTCCACCCTGGACTTGAACAGCCTCTATGACCAGGTCCACCTCTATAAGGCAGCAGTGCCCACCTTTGCCCGGACTCTAAAGGACATCGCTCTCAAACGCAGCCCCAACACTTCACACAGGAGCAACAGATCAATAGACACCCCACCCAGACCAGCGAGACACCCTCCAAGACCTGCAGGACCCCCCAGTGGACCTACACATAGAGGACCCAAGCCAAGAGGACTTACATCCAGACCACAGCACCCCCAGACACATCCACACCCCCACCCCAACCAATCAACACCCCCCCACATCAACCATGCCCACACCCCATTTAGGCCCCCTCAGATCAGACCTATGCCACTCCTGCCCACCCCATGCACCCCACCCCCGCAAAGAGGGCATCAACATGGAAGTCACACATACGCCCAGGTAGTGAGCGGGCAAACAGGCCCAACCCCCACTCTTACACTCGCCCAAGCCAACGGCATGTACCAGATGCTCAGCAGGCTCTGCTCACACTTACTGGCCTGAGGCCAAACCACACGGCCAACAACATTGGACACTTTATGGAACAAAAAGCCTTCACTATATCATCCTGGAATATCCAAGGCCTGAGGTCATCTGCCTTTGGCCTAAAGAGCAGGAACCCGGACTTCACCAAAGAAATCGGTAATGCAGACATTGTCATCCTGCAAGAAACATGGTATAGCAGAGACGGACCCACTGGTTGCCCTCTAGGTTACAGAGAGCTGGTAGTCCCATCCACCAAACTACCAGGTGTGAAACAGGGAAGGGACTCAGGGGGAATGCTAATTTGGTATAGAGCAGACCTAACTCACTCCATTAAATTAATCAAAACAGGAACATTTTACATTTGGCTAGAAATTCAAAAGGAAATTATCTTAACAGAGAAAAATGTCCTCCTGTGTGCTACCTATATCCCCCCACTAGAATCCCCATACTTTAATAAAGACAGCTTCTCCATCCTGGAGGGGGAAATCAATCATTTCCAGGCCCAGGGACATGTATTAGTCTGTGGCGACCTAAATGCCAGAACTGGACAAGAACCTGACACCCTCAGCACACAGGGGGACAAACACCTGCCTGCAGGTGACAGCATTCCCTCCCCCATATGCCCCCCTAGGCACAACTATGACAACATAACCAACAAAAACGGGTCACAACTCCTGCAGCTCTGTCGCACGCTGGGTATGTACATAGTCAATGGTAGGCTTCGAGGGGACTCCTATGGTAGGTTCACCTATAGCTCATCTCTTGGCAGTAGCACTGTAGACTACTTTATCACTGACCTCAACCCAGAGTCTCTCAGAGCGTTCACAGTCAGCCCACTGACACCCCTATCAGACCACAGCAAAATCACAGTCTACTTGAACAGAGCAATACTCAATCATGAGGCATCAAAGCCAAAGGAACTGAGTAACATTAAGAAATGCTATAGATGGAAGGAATGCAGTTTGGAAACCTACCAAAAAACAATTCGGCAACAGCAAATTCAATCCCTTTTAGACAACTTCCTGGGTAAAATGTTCCACTGCAATAGTGAAGGTGTAAACTTGGCAGTAGAAAATCTTAACAGTATATTTGACCTCTCAGCTTCCCTATCAAATCTAAAAATCTCAAATAGAAAACCGAAGAAAATGAACAACAATGACAAATGGTTTGATAAAGAATGCAAAAATCTAAGAAATAAATTGAGAAACCTGTCCAACCAAAAACATAGAGACCCGGAAAACCTGAGTCTACGCCTTCACTATGGTGAATCACTAAAACAATACAGAAATACACTACGGAAAAAGAAGGAACAGCACGTCAGAAATCAGCTCAATGTAATTGAAGACTCCATAGACTCTAACCAATTCTGGGAAAATTGGAAAACACTAAACAAACAACAACACGAAGAATTATCTATCCAAAATGGAGATGTATGGGTAAACCACTTCTCCAATCTTTTTGGCTCTATAACAAAGAATAAAGAGCAAAAACATATACATGATCAAATACAAATCCTAGAATCAACTATTAAAGACTACCAGAACCCACTGGATTCTCCAATTACCTTGAATGAGTTACAGGACAAAATAAAAACCCTCCAACCCAAAAAGGCCTGTGGTGTTGATGGTATCCTTAATGAAATGATCAAATATACAGACAACAAATTCCAATTGGCTATACTAAAACTCTTTAACATCGTCCTTAGCTCTGGCATCTTCCCCAATATTTGGAACCAAGGACTGATCACCCCAATCCACAAAAGTGGAGACAAATTTGACCCCAATAACTACCGTGGAATATGCGTCAACAGTAACCTTGGGAAAATCCTCTGCATTATCATTAACAGCAGACTCGTACATTTCCTCAATGAAAACAATGTACTGAGCAAATGTCAAATTGGCTTTTTACCAAATTACCGTACAACAGACCATGTATTCACCCTACACACCCTAATTGACAACCAAACAAACCAAAACAAAGGCAAAGTCTTCTCATGCTTTGTTGATTTCAAAAAAGCCTTCGACTCAATTTGGCATGAGGGTCTGCTATACAAATTGATGGAAAGTGGTGTTGGGGGTAAAACATACGACATTATAAAATCCATGTACACAAACAACAAGTGTGCGGTTAAAATTGGCAAAAAACACACACATTTCTTCACACAGGGTCGTGGGGTGAGACAGGGATGCAGCTTAAGCCCCACCCTCTTCAACATATATATCAACGAATTGGCGCGGGCACTAGAACAGTCTGCAGCACCCGGTCTCACCCTACTAGAATCCGAAGTCAAATGTCTACTGTTTGCTGATGATCTGGTGCTTCTGTCACCAACCAAGGAGGGCCTACAGCAGCACCTAGATCTTCTGCACAGATTCTGTCAGACCTGGGCCCTGACAGTAAATCTCAGTAAGACCAAAATAATGGTGTTCCAAAAAAGGTCCAGTCACCAGGACCACAAATTCCATCTAGACACCGTTGCCCTAGAGCACACAAAAAACTATACATACCTCGGCCTAAACATCAGCACCACAGGTAACTTCCACAAAGCTGTGAACGATCTGAGAGACAAGGCAAGAAGGGCCTTCTATGCCATCAAAAGGAACATAAATTTCAACATACCAATTAGGATCTGGCTAAAAATACTTGAATCAGTCATAGAGCCCATTGCCCTTTATGGTTGTGAGGTCTGGGGTCCGCTCACCAACCAAGATTTCACAAAATGGGACAAACACCAAATTGAGACTCTGCATGCAGAATTCTGCAAAAATATCCTCCGTGTACAACGTAGAACACCAAATAATGCATGCAGAGCAGAATTAGGCCGATACCCACTAATTATCAAAATCCAGAAAAGAGCCGTTAAATTCTACAACCACCTAAAAGGAAGCGATTCCCAAACCTTCCATAACAAAGCCATCACCTACAGAGAGATGAACCTGGAGAAGAGTCCCCTAAGCAAGCTGGTCCTAGGGCTCTGTTCACAAACACAAACACACCCCACAGAGCCCCAGGACAACAGCACAATTAGACCCAACCAAATCATGAGAAAACAAAAAGATAATTACTTGACACATTGGAAAGAATTAACAAAAAAAACAGAGCAAACTAGAATGCTATTTGGCCCTAAACAGAGAGTACACAGTGGCAGAATACCTGACCACTGTGACTGACCCAAACTTAAGGAAAGCTTTGACTATGTACAGACTCAGTGAGCATAGCCTTGCTATTGAGAAAGGCCGCCGTAGGCAGACATGGCTCTCAAGAGAAGACAGGCTATGTGCACACTGCCCACAAAATGAGGTGGAAACTGAGCTGCACTTCCTAACCTCCTGCCCAATGTATGACCATATTAGAGAGACATATTTCCCTCAGATTACACAGATCCACAAAGAATTTGAAAACAAATCCAATTTTGATAAACTCCCATATCTACTGGGAGAAATTCCACAGTGTGCCATCACAGCAGCAAGATTTGTGACCTGTTGCCACAAGAAAAGGGCAACCAGTGAAGAACAAACACCATTGTAAATACAACCCATATTTATGCTTATTTATTTTAACTTGTGTGCTTTAACCATTTGTACATTGTTACAACACTGTATATATATAATATAACATTTGTAATGTCTTTATTGTTTTGAAACTTCTGTATGTGTAATGTTTACTGTTAATTTGTATTGTTTATTTCACTTTTGTATAATATCTACCTCACTTGCTTTGGCAATGTTAACACATGTTTCCCATGCCAATAAAGCCCCTTGAATTGAATTGAAATTGAATTGAATTGAGAGAGAGAGAGAGAGAAAGCCATGCTGTGTTATCCGAAAGCAGTGAACAAAATGAATGGGTGGAAATCTGAATAAATATGCAACTATAAACCAAAAAGGAGGAGAACATCTTTGTGGGTCACAAAGAGTGTGAAATAGACGACATTTAATTCAGCAACGTCATGATTTACAGCCAAATAAGGAAATACCCTCAGACTACATATATCACTGTTTTAACATAGAACTCCCAATATGCAAACCAACGGCACCCTACTCCCTATATAGGACTCCCTATTAACTCTGGTCTAAAGTAGTGCACTATTAGGGAATAGGGTTCCATAGGGCCCTGATCTAAAGTAGTGCACTGAATAGTGAATAGGGTTCCATAGGGCCCTGATCTAAAGTAGTGCACTGAATAGTGAATAGGGTTCCATAGGGCCCTGATCTAAAGTAGTGCACTGAATAGTGAATAGGGTTCCATAGGGCCCTGATCTAAAGTAGTGCACTATAATAGGGAATAGGGTTCCATAGGGCCTTGATCTAAAGTAGTGCACTATAATAGGGAATAGGGTTCCATAGGGCCCTGATCTAAAGTAGTGCACTATAATAAGGAATAGGGTTCCATAGGGCCCTGATCTAAAGTAGTGCACTATA
Source organism: Salvelinus namaycush (assembly GCF_016432855.1). NCBI lineage: Eukaryota > Metazoa > Chordata > Actinopteri > Salmoniformes > Salmonidae > Salvelinus > Salvelinus namaycush. The sequence goes on along the minus strand of NC_052308.1, from coordinate 27,393,578 downwards.
ATAGGGAATAGGGTTCCATAGGGCCCTGATCTAAAGTAGTGCACTATAATAGGGAATAGGGTTCCATAGGGCCCTGATCTAAAGTAGTGCACTATAATAGGGAATAGGGTTCCATTTGGGACGCATCCTATAAGTTGCCGTGCGTGTTAGACAGGTTAGTGATAAGTCATGGCTATTGATCTGACAATGTCTCGCCTCAAGGGGAGCCGGAATTTATTTAAAGACTAAAGGGACATTATTTCAGTTGGTGGGGAACGGCTCTTATAGCTAACAGTTGACCCCGGCTTCATTAGTAATACGTGGTCAGAGTTAAGGGTGTGTGTGTGTGTGTGTGTGTGTGCGTGCGTGCGTGTGTGGTCAGAGTTAAGGTTGTGTGTGTGTGTGTGTGTGTGTGTGTGTGTGTGTGTGTGTGCGTGTGTCCATGGTCTGAGTTAAGGGTGTGTGTGTGTGTGTGTGTGTGTGTGTGTGTGTATGCATGTGTCCATGGTCTGAGTTAAGGGTGTGTGTGTGTGTGTGTGTGTGTGTGTGTGTGTGTGTGTGTGTGTGTGTGTGTGTGTGTGTGTGTGTGTGTGTGTGTGTGTATGCGTGTCTCCGTGGTCAGAGTTAAGGGTGTGTGTCTCCGTGGTCAGAGTTAAGGGTGTGTGTGTGTGTGTGTGTGTGTGTGTATGTGTGTGTGTATGCGTGTCTCCGTGGTCAGAGTTAAGGGTGTGTGTCTCCGTGGTCAGAGTTAAGGGTGTGTGTGTGTGTGTGTGTGTGTCTCCGTGGTCAGAGTTAAGGGTGTGTGTGTGTGTGTGTGTGTGTGTGTATGCGTGTCTCCGTGGTCAGAGTTAAGGGTGTGTGTCTCCGTGGTCAGAGTTAAGGGTGTGTGTGTGTGTGTGTGTGTGTGTGTCTCCGTGGTCAGAGTTAAGGGTGTGTGTGTGTGTGTGTGTGTATGTGTGTCTCCGTGGTCACAGTTAAGGGTTTATAAACAAGCCAAGAGAAGTAAATCCATCTCACGGTATTCTTTAAGGTCAAACCACTTGCTCATTACTGGTGAAAAACGAAACACATTTTGAAGAATTATTCCTCTTGACCTCTTGATAGCAACTACCAACCTTAACTGGTGACATTGAACTACGTGTGTGTGTGTGTGTGTGTGTGTGTGTGTGTGTGTGTGTGTGTGTGTGTGTGTGTGTGTGTGTGTGTGTGTGTGTGTGTGTGTGTGTGTGTGTGTGTGTGTGTGTACAATACGTTAAGGGTATTTCCCATTTGTGTTCAACAGCACATGTTTTGTTATTACTGAGCAGAGACGCATTACAGTGTAGTTCCTTTCAGAGAGTCCAGCTGAGAGTCCAGCTAAGAGTCCAGCTTAGAGTCCAGCTTAGAGTCCAGCTTAGAGTCCAGCTTAGAGTCCAGCTAAGAGTCCAGCTAAGAGTCCAGCTCAGAGTCCAGCTCAGAGTCCAGCTTAGAGTCCAGCTAAGAGTCCAGCTTAGAGTCCAGCTTAGAGTCCAGCTAAGAGTCCAGCTAAGAGTCCAGCTTAGAGTCCAGCTTAGAGTCCAGCTTAGAGTCCAGCTAAGAGTCCAGCTAAGAGTCCAGCTTAGAGTCCAGCTAAGAGTCCAGCTTAGAGTCCAGCTTAGAGTCCAGCTAAGAGTCCAGCTAAGAGTCCAGCTTAGAGTCCAGCTTAGAGTCCAGCTAAGAGTCCAGCTTAGAGTCCAGCTTAGAGTCCAGCTAAGAGTCCAGCTTAGAGTCCAGCTAAGAGTCCAGCTTAGAGTCCAGCTTAGAGTCCAGCTTAGAGTCCAGCTAAGAGTCCAGCTAAGAGTCCAGCTAAGAGTCCAGCTTAGAGTCCAGCTTAGAGTCCAGCTAAGAGTCCAGCTAAGAGTCCAGCTTAGAGTCCAGCTTAGAGTCCAGCTAAGAGTCCAGCTTAGAGTCCAGCTAAGAGTCCAGCTAAGAGTCCAGCTTAGAGTCCAGCTTAGAGTCCAGCTCAGAGTCCAGCTCAGAGTCCAGCTAAGAGTCCAGCTCAGAGTCCAGCTTAGAGTCCAGCTAAGAGTCCAGCTAAGAGTCCAGCTAAGAGTCCAGCTTAGAGTCCAGCTTAGAGTCCAGCTAAGAGTCCAGCTTAGAGTCCAGCTTAGAGTCCAGCTAAGAGTCCAGCTCAGAGTCCAGCTCAGAGTCCAGTTCAGAGTCCAGCTCAGAGTCCAGCTAAGAGTCCAGCTTAGAGTCCAGCTAAGAGTCCAGCTTAGAGTCCAGCTAAGAGTCCAGCTAAGAGTCCAGCTTAGAGTCCAGCTTAGAGTCCAGCTTAGAGTCCAGCTAAGAGTCCAGCTAAGAGTCCAGCTAAGAGTCCAGCTCAGAGTCCAGCTAAGAGTCCAGCTAAGAGTCCAGCTAAGAGTCCAGTTTAGAGTCCAGCTAAGAGTCCAGCTAAGAGTCCAGCTAAGAGTCCAGCTAAGAGTCCAGCTAAGAGTCCAGCTAAGAGTCTAGCTAAGAGTCCAGTTTAGAGTCCAGCTAAAACCACCAATTTCCACCGAATTCATTCCACAATGTCAGTGTGATTTTGTGGTTTCTAGTGGTGCCCCCTTTCTCCCTCAATGTTACTCTGTTTTGGCTAAATCATTGTGTGGTTTCTAGTGGTTTCAGCTAGCTGTGCCCCCTTTCTCCCTCAATGTTACTCTGTTTTGGCTAAATCATTGTGTGGTTTTTAGTGGTTTCAGTGCCACCAACGACTGAATGGAACAATGACGTCTGATTGGCTGAGCTGGTGAATAAAACAGGACAGGGATGCTATCAGATCTAAGTAAGCATGTTTAGTGAGTGAGTGGTGTGTTGGGGGTTCGGAGGGATGGCTGTGGCTTCAGTCTGTGTGTCAGTACAGTTAACTCTCAGGAGGGATGGCTGTGGCTTCAGTCTGTGTGTCAGTACAGTTAACTCTCAGGAGGGATGGCTGTGGCTTCAGTCTGTGTGTCAGTACAGTTAACTCTCAGGAGGGATGGCTGTGGCTTCAGTCTGTGTGTCAGTACAGTTAACTCTCAGGAGGGATGGCTGTGGCTTCAGTCTGTGTGTCAGTACAGTTAACTCTCAGGAGGGATGGCTGTGGCTTCAGTCTGTGTGTCAGTACAGTTAACTCTCAGGAGGGATGGCTGTGGCTTCAGTCTGTGTGTCAGTACAGTTAACTCTCAGGAGGGATGGCTGTGGCTTCAGTCTGTGTGTCAGTACAGTTAACTCTCAGGAGGGATGGCTGTGGCTTCAGTCTGTGTGTCAGTACAGTTAACTCTCAGGAGGGATGGCTGTGGCTTCAGTCTGTGTGTCAGTACAGTTAACTCTCAGGAAGGATGGCTGTGGCTTCAGTCTGTGTGTCAGTACAGTTAACTCTCAGGAGGGATGGCTGTGGCTTCAGTCTGTGTGTCAGTACAGTTAACTCTCAGGAAGGATGGCTGTGGCTTCAGTCTGTGTGTCAGTACAGTTAACTCTCAGGAGGGATGGCTGTGGCTTCAGTCTGTGTGTCAGTACAGTTAACTCTCAGGAGGGATGGCTGTGGCTTCAGTCTGTGTGTCAGTACAGTTAACTCTCAGGAAGGATGTACTTGAACTCAGTGCTGCAGATTGGAACGTACGTACGGACGCACACACACCTTCCTCTCTCTAAAACACAAGACCCCCTGCGGACTAAAAAGGAAAGGCCTTGGCTGCGAATACGGAGTTGTCGCCCCCCTATTCCCTGCCCCTTCTGGAAACATCTTTCTCAGAGAGAAGGATCCGGAATGTTCTGTGCACGTGTTTTTTTTCCCATTTTTACACAATCATTTTTTTTTTTTTCTTGGTAGCTGCTGCTCACACTTCTCCTCGCGTGTCACGTTTCTCTCTCTACTCTCCGTCTTCCGTACCATGGCGATGTAGCCGATACCTCGGCCTCATATTTCTGAACAGCTGAAATTGGAGAAAAGAAACCCTGCAGCAATTTGAATGAATATCCCCCCCCCCCCCCCCCCCCCCAAAAAAAAAGATATAACCTATTATAAAGGCTATAACCTGTTGCAACAGATATTGCAGGACTCAGTCCTTATAACACATTGCATTGGAGCAAAAGCAATCTGTGTTTTGTTTGACGATGTAGACTAATCTTTATAGCTGCTGGAAATGAACTACTGCTTGGACGGCCTGTCTGACGCCTGCTACAGCCAATGTTGGCAATGACGACAAAAAAACTAACATTACTAATTAGACTGGCTGTCCTTGTCTTGCTTGTGTTTGATATCCTGTCTAGACAGCTGGGTGTAACTCTCCCCTTGTATTTGATTTCCTGTCTAGACAGCTGTGTGTAACCCTTGTGTTTGATAACCTGTCTAGACAGCTGGGTGTAACCCTCCCCTTGTATTCGATAACCTGTCTAGACAGCTGGGTGTAACCCTCCCCTTGTATTTGATATCCTGTCTAGACAGCTGGGTGTAACCCTCCCCTTGTATTCGATAACCTGTCTAGACAGCTGGGTGTAACCCTCCCCTTGTATTTGATATCCTGTCTAGACAGCTGGGTGTAACTCTCCCCTTGTATTTGATTTCCTGTCTAGACAGCTGTGTGTAACCCTTGTGTTTGATATCCTGTCTAGACAGCTGGGTGTAACTCTCCCACATGTGTTTGATATCCTGTCTAGACAGCTGGGTGTAACTCTCCCCTTGTGTTTGATATCCTGTCTAGACAGCTGTGTGTAACCCTTGTATTTATATCCTGTCTAGACAGCTGGGTGTAACCCTCCCCTTGTATTTGATATCCTGTCTAGACAGCTGGGTGTAACTCTCCCCTTGTATTTGATATCCTGCCTAGACAGCTGGGTGTAACCCTCCCCTTGTATTTGATTTCCTGTCTAGACAGCTGTGTGTAACCCTTGTGTTTGATATCCTGTCTAGACAGCTGGGTGTAACTCTCCCCTTGTATTTGATTTCCTGTCTAGACAGCTGTGTGTAACCCTTGTGTTTGATATCCTGTCTAGACAGCTGGGTGTAACTCTCCCCTTGTATTTGATATCCTGTCTAGACAGCTGTGTGTAACCCTTGTGTTTGATATCCTGTCTAGACAGCTGTGTGTAAATCTCCCCTTGTATTTGATTTCCTGTCTAGACAGCTGTGTGTAACCCTTGTGTTTGATATCCTGTCTAGACAGCTGGGTGTAACTCTCCCCTTGTATTTGATATCCTGTCTAGACAGCTGTGTGTAACCCTTGTGTTTGATATCCTGTCTAGACAGCTGGGTGTAACTCTCCCCTTGTATTTGATATCCTGTCTAGACAGCTGGGTGTAACTCTCCCCTTGTGTTTGATATCCTGTCTAGACAGCTGTGTGTAACCCTTGTGTTTGATATCCTGTCTAGACAGCTGGGTGTAACTCTCCCACTTGTGTTTGATATCCTGTCTAGACAGCTGTGTGTAACTCTCCCCTTGTATTTGATTTCCTGTCTAGACAGCTGTGTGTAACCCTTGTGTTTGATATCCTGTCTAGACAGCTGGGTGTAACTCTCCCCTTGTATTTGATATCCTGTCTAGACAGCTGTGTGTAACCCTTGTGTTTGATATCCTGTCTAGACAGCTGGGTGTAACTCTCCCCTTGTATTTGATATCCTGTCTAGACAGCTGGGTGTAACTCTCCCCTTGTGTTTGATATCCTGTCTAGACAGCTGTGTGTAACCCTTGTGTTTGATATCCTGTCTAGACAGCTGGGTGTAACTCTCCCACTTGTGTTTGATATCCTGTCTAGACAGCTGGGTGTAACTCTCCCCTTGTATTTGATTTCCTGTCTAGACAGCTGTGTGTAACCCTTGTGTTTGATATCCTGTCTAGACAGCTGGGTGTAACTCTCCCACTTGTGTTTGATATCCTGTCTAGACAGCTGGGTGTAACTCTCCCCTTGTGTTTGATATCCTGTATAGACAGCTGTGTGTAACCCTTGTATTTATATCCTGTCTAGACAGCTGGGTGTAACCCTTGTATTTATATCCTGTCTAGACAGCTGGGTGTAACCCTTGTATTTGATATCCTGTCAAGACAGCTGTGTGTAACCCTTGTGTTTGATATCCTGTCTAGACAGCTGGGTGTAACTGTCCCACTTGTATTTGATATCCTGTCTAGACAGCTGTGTGTAACTCTCCCCTTGTGTTTGATATCCTGTCTAGACAGCTGTGTGTAACCCTTGTGTTTGATATCCTGTCTAGACAGCTGGGTGTAACTCTCCCCTTGTATTTTATATCCTGTCTAGACAGCTGTGTGTAACTCTCCCCTTGTGTTTGATATCCTGTCTAGACAGCTGTGTGTAACCCTTGTATTTGATATCCTGTCTAGACAGCTGTGTGTAACCCTCCCCTTGTATTTGATATCCTGTCTAGACAGCTGTGTGTAACCCTTGTATTTGATATCCTGTCTAGACAGCTGGGTGTAACTCTCCCACTTGTGTTTGATATCCTGTCTAGACAGCTGTGTGTAACTCTCCCCTTGTATTTGATATCCTGTCAAGACAGCTGTGTGTAACCCTTGTGTTTGATATCCTGTCTAGACAGCTGTGTGTAACTCTCCCCTTGTGTTTGATATCCTGTCTAGACAGCTGGGTGTAACTCTCCCCTTGTATTTGATATCCTGTCAAGACAGCTGTGTGTAACCCTTGTATTTGATATCCTGTCTAGACAGCTGGGTGTAACTCTCCCACTTGTGTTTGATATCCTGTCTAGACAGCTGTGTGTAACTCTCCCCTTGTATTTATATCCTGTCTAGACAGCTGTGTGTAACCCTTGTATTTATATCCTGTCTAGACAGCTGTGTGTAACTCTCCCCTTGTATTTGATATCCTGTCTAGACAGCTGGGTGTAACTCTCCCCTTGTATTTATATCCTGTCTAGACAGCTGTGTGTAACTCTCCCCTTGTATTTTATATCCTGTCTAGACAGCTGGGTATAACTCTCCCCTTGTATTTGATATCCTGTCTAGACAGCTGTGTGTAACTCTCCCCTTGTATTTATATCCTGTCTAGACAGCTGTGTGTAACCCTTGTATTTATATCCTGTCTAGACAGCTGTGTGTAACTCTCCCCTTGTATTTGATATCCTGTCTAGACAGCTGTGTGTAACTCTCCCCTTGTATTTGATATCCTGTCTAGACAGCTGTGTGTAACTCTCCCCTTGTATTTGATATCCTGTCTAGACAGCTGTGTGTAACCCTTGTGTTTGATATCCTGTCTAGACAGCTGGGTGTAACTCTCCCCTTGTATTTGATGTCCTGTCTAGACAGCTGTGTGTAACTCTTGTGTTTGATATCCTGTCTAGACAGCTGTGTGTAACCCTTGTATTTGATATCCTGTCTAGACAGCTGTGTGTAACTCTCCCCTTGTGTTTGATATCCTGTCTAGACAGCTGTGTGTAACCCTTGTATTTGATATCCTGTCTAGACAGCTGGGTGTAACTCTCCCCTTGTGTTTTATATCCTGTCTAGACAGCTGTGTGTAACCCTTGTATTTGATATCCTGTCTAGACAGCTGTGTGTAACTCTCCCCTTGTATTTGATATCCTGTCTAGACAGCTGTGTGTAACTCTTGTGTTTGATATCCTGTCTAGACAGCTGTGTGTAACCCTTGTATTTGATATCCTGTCTAGACAGCTGTGTGTAACCCTTGTGTTTGATATCCTGTCTAGACAGCTGTGTGTAACCCTTGTATTTTACATTGTGTTTCCACAGTGTACTGCATGAGTAGTCTATCTAGCCCTCCAGTAGTTAAATATGAGGAGACCGACGTCCGGCCCTCAGTCACCTTTTTTTTTCACACAAAAAAACAACAATAATAATAGTAATAATATAATATAATGTAACAGTAAGTTGAGACCCCAACTGAGTTCCTCAAAATACAGTAACTGAGTTTTGACTGAGTTCCCCAATATACAGTAACTGAGTTTTAACTGAGTTCCTCAATATACAGTGACTGAGTTTTAACTGAGTTCCCCAATATACAGTGACTGAGTTTTAACTGAGTTCCTCAAAATACAGTAACTGAGTTTTGACTGAGTTCCCCAATATACAGTAACTGAGTTTTGACTGAGTTCCTCAACATACAGTGACTGAGTTTTAACTGAGTTCCTCAATATACAGTAACTGAGTTTTGACTGAGTTCCCCAATATACAGTGACTGAGTTTTAACTGAGTTCCTCAATATACAGTAACTGAGTTTTAACTGAGTTCCCCAATATACAGTGACTGAGTTTTAACTGAGTTCCTCAATATACAGTAACTGAGTTTTGACTGAGTTCCCCAATATACAGTGACTGAGTTTTAACTGAGTTCCTCAATATACAGTAACTGAGTTTTGACTGAGTTCCCCAATATACAGTGACTGAGTTTTAACTGAGTTCCTCAATATACAGTAACTGAGTTTTAACTGAGTTCCCCAATATACAGTGACTGAGTTTTAACTGAGTTCCTCAATATACAGTAACTGAGTTTTGACTGAGTTCCCCAATATACAGTGACTGAGTTTTAACTGAGTTCCTCAATATACAGTAACTGAGTTTTAACTGAGTTCCCCAATATACAGTAACTGAGTTTTGACTGAGTTCCCCAATATACAGTAACTGAGTTTTAACTGAGTTCCTCAATATACAGTAACTGAGTTTTGACTGAGTTCCCCAATATACAGTAACTGAGTTTTAACTGAGTTCCTCAATATACAGTAACTGAGTTTTGACTGAGTTCCTCAATATACAGTGACTGAGTTCCCCAATATACATTGCGGTGAAATAGTATTTGCCCCCTTTCGGATTTTCTCTGTTTTTGCATATTTTTGACACTGAATGTAATCAGATCTTCAACCAAAACGCAATATTTACAAATTTTCCTGTGTGAAAAAGTAATTGTCCCCTTACACTCAATAACTGGATGAGCCACCTTTAGCTGCAATGACTCCAACCAACCACTTCCTGTAGTTGTTGATCAGTCCACCTTTAGCTGCAATGACTCCAACCAACCACTTCCTGTAGTTGTTGATCAGTCTCTCACATCGCTATGGAGGGATTTTGGCCCATAACTGGTTTAACTCAGCGACCATTTGAGGGTTTTCAAGCATGAACGGCTCGTTTCAAATCCTGCCACAACATCTCAATTGGTATTAGGTCTGGATTTGACTATACCATTCCAAAACATCTATTTTTTTTTGTGCTTTGTAACCAATTTCATGTAGTCTTGATTGTGTGGTTTGGATCATTGTCTTTCTGCATGACCCAGCTGTGCTTCAGTTCATGGACAGATGGCCTGACATTCTCCTGTAGAATTATCTGATAATAGAGCAGAATTCATGGTTCCTTCTATTAAGGCAAGTGGTCCAGGTCCCGAGGCAGCAAAACATCACCAAACCATCACACTACCACCACCATGCTGACCCCAAACCATCACACTACCACCACCATGCTGACCCCAAACCATCACACTACCACCACCATGCTGACCCCAAACCATCACACTACCACCACCATGCTGACCCCAAACCATCACACTACCACCACCATGCTGACCCCAAACCATCACACTACCACCACCATGCTGACCCCAAACCATCACACTACAACCACTATGCTGACCCCAAACCATCACACTACCACCACCATGCTGACCCCAAACCATCACACTACCACCACCATGCTGACCCCAAACCATCACACTACCACCACCATGCTGAACCCAAACCATCACACTACCACCACCATGCTGACCCCAAACCATCACACTACCACCACCATGCTGACCCCAAACCATCACACTACCACCACCATGCTGACCCCAAAACATCACACTATCACCACCATGCTGACCCCAAACCATCACACTACCACCACCATGCTGACCCCAAACCATCACACTACCACCACCATGCTGACCCCAAACCATCACACTACCACCACCACCATGCTGACCGCAAACCATCACACTACCACCACCATGCTGACCCCAAACCATCACACTACCACCACCATGCTGGACCCCAAACCATCACACTACCACCACCGTGCTGACCCCAAACCATCACACTACCACCACCGTGCTGACCCCAAACCATCACACTACCACCACCGTGCTGACCCCAAACCATCACACTACCACCACCGTGCTGACCCCAAACCATCACACTACCACCACCATGCTGACCCCAAACATCACACTACCACCACCATGCTGACCCCAAACCATCACACTACCACCACCATGCTGACCCCAAACCATCACACTACCACCACCATGCTGACCCCAAACCATCACACTACCACCACCATGCTGACCCCAAACCATCACACTACCACCACCATGCTGACCCCAAACCATCACACTACCACCACCATGCTGACCCCAAACCATCACACTACCACCACCATGCTGACCCCAAACCATCACACTACCACCACCATGCTGACCCCAAACCATCACACTACCACCACCATGCTGACCCCAAACCATCACACTACCACCACCATGCTGACCCCAAACCATCACACTACCACCACCATGCTGAACCCAAACCATCACACTACCACCACCATGCTGACCCCAAACCATCACACTACCACCACCATGCTGACCCCAAACCATCACACTACCACCACCATGCTGACCCCAAACCATCACACTACCACCACCATGCTGACCCCAAACCATCACACTACCACCACCATGCTGACCCCAAACCATCACACTACCACCACCATGCTGACCCCAAACCATCACACTACCACCACCATGCTGACCCCAAACCATCACACTACCACCACCGTGCTGACCCCAAACCATCACACTACCACCACTGTGCTGACCCCAAACCATCACACTACCACCACCGTGCTGACCCCAAACCATCACACTACCACCACCATGCTGACCCCAAACCATCACACTACCACCACCATGCTGACCCCAAACCATCACACTACCACCACCATGCTGACCCCAAACCATCACACTACCACCACCATGCTGAACCCAAACCATCACACTACCACCACCATGCTGACCCCAAACCATCACACTACCACCACCATGCTGACCCCAAACCATCACACTACCACCACCATGCTGACCCCAAACCATCACACTACCACCACCATGCTGAACCCAAACCATCACACTACCACCACCATGCTGACCCCAAACCATCACACTACCACCACCATGCTGACCCCAAACCATCACACTACAACCACTATGCTGACCCCAAACCATCACACTACCACCACCATGCTGACCCCAAACCATCACACTACCACCACCATGCTGAACCCAAACCATCACACTACCACCACCATGCTGACCCCAAACCATCACACTACCACCACCATGCTGACCCCAAACCATCACACTACCACCACCATGCTGAACCCAAACCATCACACTACCACCACCATGCTGACCCCAAACCATCACACTACCACCACCATGCTGACCCCAAACCATCACACTACCACCACCATGCTGAACCCAAACCATCACACTACCACCACCATGCTGACCCCAAACCATCACACTACCACCACCATGCTGACCCCAAACCATCACACTACCACCACCATGCTGACCCCAAACCATCACACTACCACCACCATGCTGACCCCAAACCATCACACTACCACCACCATGCTGACCCCAAACCATCACACTACAACCACCATGCTTGACCGTTGGTGTGAGGTTCTTACTGTGTAATGCAGTGTTTGGTTTTCGCCAGACATAATGGGGACCCATCTCGTCCAAAATGTTATACTTAAGTTTACCTTAAAGCACCTGGATGATCATCAAGACTCTTGGAAGAATGTTCTTTGGACAAATGTGTCAAAAGTATAACTTTTTGGACAACACTCAGATGTAATATTAACATGGCATAAGTCATGTAGAATTGCAGGACATTTGATGTAACACTGTAAAATGTTCTTCCCAGCCAATGGGAGAGTATGTAGAATTGCAGGACATTAACTGCATAAACAACCTTTTTTTTATATGTAAGGCTAACTTATTTGTTTACCTTTTTAGTTAAAAAAATATTTTTTTTATGCTGACAGATCCCTCTGTATGTATTCAATTATAGTTTTTAATCCCGGTGCTGAGTTAATTTGAGTTCATGTATAGTGGCTAATTGTATAGCTCTGGGCAGCTGAACGATCCAGGCAGCCGGCAGCACGTATCCCGACCGGTAACCAGTCTGACAATGGGCAAGTAAGTTTTGCACCGCCTACTGCCCTGGGTGGGTTGAAAACTCACTGTAGGTCCGATGGAATGGTCTAAAATGTTCACACTCCGCCTGCATGTGGCAGCTGGCGATGCTAAATACATTTGCCCAATGAAAACAGCCCGTGATGCGTAATATGAGTTTTACAGCTGTCAAACACAAACATCAAGCTTATCACGTCAAATTATCACTACAATATAAACCCAGCTACCTGAGGACATTTGAACATTCTAGCAATGGAGTCTCTTCTCGTTGGGTCTGAATATAGAAATGAAAAATGACTTAAATGCTGCGATCGAAAAACTCCAAGATGATAATTTTGTACAGTTTTACAACCGCGATTCAATAACAGTGGAAAATCGCTATTACATTTTACAAGGACTTTCAATCCTGAAGTGAAATATTCAACAAAACACAGGGTCAAAGTGTGTCCGAATACAATATCTGATGATTTATATTCATAGGCCTATTAATCAGCCTGCTACTAAAACATGATTGTCTGCGGTTTGGGTTAGGATTGTCCTGAGGTGGTATCTGTAGGTGTAGTTGTAGGTGTAGGTGTAGCTGTAGGTGTAGTTGTAGGTGTAGGTGTAGCTGTACGTGTAGTTGTAGGTGTAGGTGTAGTTGTAGGTGTAGTTGTAGGTGTAGTTGGGGTTAGGATTGTCCTGAGGTGGTGTGTTCACCTGATTCCAGTTTAAACTAATATCCTATTCTATCAGCTACCACGTTTTTCTGTATTTTAGATCTGTGGCCTGTATCGATTGATGTTGTCCCCGACAGAAGCTAGATCTGCCTGAAAGGTAAACTATTATTCGTTACTTCATAGTTATAGGTGTAGTTGTAGGTGTAGTTGTAGGTGTAGTTGTAGGTGTAGGTGTAGGTGTAGGTGTAGGTGTAGGTGTAGCTGTAGTTGTAGGTGTAGTTGTAGGTGTAGTTGTAGGTGTAGGTGTAGTTGTAGGTGTAGTTGTAGGTGTAGTTGTAGGTGTAGTTGTAGGTGTAGTTGTAGTTGTAGTTGTAGGTGTAGGTGTAGTTGTGGGTGTAGTTGTAGGTGTAGTTGTAGGTGTAGTTGTAGGTGTAGTTGTAGGTGTAGGTGTAGTTGTAGTTGTAGGTGTAGTTGTAGGTGTAGTTGTAGGTGTAGGTGTAGGTGTAGTTGTAGGTGTAGTTGTCGGTGTAGTTGTAGTTGTAGGTGTAGTTGTGGGTGTAGTTGTAGGTGTAGGTGTAGTTGTAGGTGTAGTTGTCGGTGTAGTTGTAGTTGTAGGTGTAGTTGTAGTTGTAGTTGTAGTTGTAGGTGTAGTTGTAGGTGTAGTTGTATGTGTAGGTGTACTTGTAGGTGTAGGTGTAGTTGTGGGTGTAGTTGTAGGTGTAAATGTAGGCGTAGTTGTAGTTGTAGGTGTAGTTGTAGGTGTAGTTGTGGGTGTAGGTGTAGTTGTAGGTGTATTTGTAGGCGTAGTTGTAGTTGTAGGTGTAGTTGTAGGTGTAGTTGTTGTTGTAGGTGTAGTTGTAGGTGTAGTTGTAGGTGTAGTTGTAGGTGTAGTTGTAGGCGTAGTTGTAGGCGTAGTTGTAGGTATAGTTGTAGGTGTAGTTGTAGGTGTAGGTGTAGTTGTAGGTGTAGGTGTAGGCGTAGTTGTAGGCGTAGTTGTAGGTATAGTTGTAGGTGTAGTTGTAGGTGTAGGTGTAGTTGTAGGTGTAGGTGTAGTTGTAGGTGTAGTTGTAGCTGTAGGTGTAGGTGTAGTTGTAGTTGTAGGTGTAGTTGTAGGTGTAGTTGTAGGTGTAGTTGTAGGTGTAGTTGTAGTTGTAGCTGTAGTTGTAGGTGTAGTTGTATGTGTAGGTGTAGTTGTAGGTGTAGGTGTAGTTGTAGGTGTAGTTGTAGGTGTAGTTGTAGGTGTAGGTGTAGTTGTAGATGTAGTTGTAGGTGTAGTTGTAGGTGTAGTTGTCGGTGTAGGTGTAGTTGTAGGTGTAGTTGTAGGTGTAGTTGTAGGTGTAGTTGTAGTTGTAAGTGTAGTTGTAGGTGTACTTGTAGTTGTAGGTGTAGTTGTAGGTGTAGTTGTAGGTGTAGGTGTAGTTGTAGGTGTAGTTGTTGTTGTAGGTGTAGTTGTAGGTGTAGTTGTAGGTGTAGGTGTAGTTGTAGGTGTAGTTGTAGGTGTAGTTGTTGTTGTAGTTGTAGGTGTAGTTGTAGGTGTAGGTGTAGTTGTAGGTGTAGGTGTAGGTGTAGTTGTTGTTGTAGGTGTAGGTGTAGTTGTAGGTGTAGTTGTAGGTGTAGGTGTAGTTGTAGGTGTAGTTGTGGGTGTAGTTGTAGGTGTAGTTGTAGGTGTAGTTGTAGGTGTAGTTGTAGGTGTAGTTGTAGGTGTAGTTGTAGGCGTAGTTGTAGGTATAGTTGTAGGTGTAGTTGTAGGTGTAGGTGTAGTTGTAGGTGTAGGTGTAGTTGTAGGTGTAGTTGTAGGTGTAGGTGTAGTTGTAGGCGTAGTTGTAGTTGTAGGTGTAGTTGTAGGTGTAGGTGTAGTTGTAGTTGTAGGTGTAGTTGTAGCTGTAGTTGTAGGTGTAGGTGTAGTTGTTGTTGTAGGTGTAGTTGTAGGTGTAGTTGTAGGTGTAGTTGTAGGTGTAGTTGTAGGCGTAGTTGTAGGCGTAGTTGTAGGTATAGTTGTAGGTGTAGTTGTAGGTGTAGGTGTAGTTGTAGGTGTAGGTGTAGGCGTAGTTGTAGGCGTAGTTGTAGGTATAGTTGTAGGTGTAGTTGTAGGTGTAGGTGTAGTTGTAGGTGTAGGTGTAGTTGTAGGTGTAGTTGTAGGTGTAGTTGTAGGTGTAGTTGTAGGTGTAGTTGTAGGTGTAGTTGTAGTTGTAGTTGTAGCTGTAGTTGTAGGTGTAGTTGTATGTGTAGGTGTAGTTGTAGGTGTAGGTGTAGTTGTAGGTGTAGTTGTAGGTGTAGTTGTAGGTGTAGGTGTAGTTGTAGATGTAGTTGTAGGTGTAGTTGTAGGTGTAGTTGTCGGTGTAGGTGTAGTTGTAGGTGTAGTTGTAGGTGTAGTTGTAGGTGTAGTTGTAGGTGTAGTTGTAGTTGTAAGTGTAGTTGTAGGTGTACTTGTAGTTGTAGGTGTAGTTGTAGGTGTAGTTGTAGGTGTAGGTGTAGTTGTAGGTGTAGTTGTTGTTGTAGGTGTAGTTGTAGGTGTAGTTGTAGGTGTAGGTGTAGTTGTAGGTGTAGTTGTAGGTGTAGTTGTTGTTGTAGTTGTAGGTGTAGTTGTAGGTGTAGGTGTAGTTGTAGGTGTAGGTGTAGGTGTAGTTGTTGTTGTAGGTGTAGGTGTAGTTGTAGGTGTAGTTGTAGGTGTAGGTGTAGTTGTAGGTGTAGTTGTGGGTGTAGTTGTAGGTGTAGTTGTAGGTGTAGTTGTAGGTGTAGTTGTAGGTGTAGTTGTAGGTGTAGTTGTAGGCGTAGTTGTAGGTATAGTTGTAGGTGTAGTTGTAGGTGTAGGTGTAGTTGTAGGTGTAGGTGTAGTTGTAGGTGTAGTTGTAGCTGTAGGTGTAGTTGTAGGTGTAGTTGTAGGTGTAGATGTAGGTGTAGTTGTAGGTGTAGGTGTAGTTGTAGGTGTAGGTGTAGTTGTAGTTATAGGTGTAGGTGTAGTTGTAGTTGTAGGTGTAGTTGTCGGTGTAGTTGTAGGTGTAGTTGTAGGTGTAGTTGTAGGTGTAGTTGTAGGTGTAGTTGTAGTTGTAGGTGTAGTTGTCGGTGTAGTTGTAGGTGTAGTTGTAGGTGTAGTTGTAGGTGTAGTTGTAGGTGTAGTTGTAGGTGTAGGTGTAGTTGTAGTTGTAGGTGTAGTTGTAGGTGTAGTTGTGGGTGTAGGTGTAGTTGTAGGTGTAGTTGTAGGCGTAGTTGTAGTTGTAGGTGTAGTTGTAGGTGTAGTTGTAGTTGTAGGTGTAGTTGTAGCTGTAGTTGTAGGTGTAGGTGTAGTTGTTGTTGTAGGTGTAGTTGTAGGTGTAGGTGTAGTTGTAGGTGTAGGTGTAGCTGTAGGTGTAGGTGTAGTTGTAGTTGTAGGTGTAGGTGTAGTTGTAGGCGTAGTTGTAGTTGTAGGTGTAGTTGTAGGTGTAGGTGTAGTTGTAGTTGTAGGTGTAGTTGTAGCTGTAGTTGTAGGTGTAGGTGTAGTTGTTGTTGTAGGTGTAGTTGTAGGTGTAGTTGTAGGTGTAGTTGTAGGTGTAGTTGTAGGCGTAGTTGTAGGCGTAGTTGTAGGTATAGTTGTAGGTGTAGTTGTAGGTGTAGGTGTAGTTGTAGGTGTAGGTGTAGTTGTAGGTGTAGTTGTAGCTGTAGGTGTAGTTGTAGGTGTAGTTGTAGGTGTAGATGTAGGTGTAGTTGTAGGTGTAGGTGTAGTTGTAGGTGTAGGTGTAGTTGTAGTTATAGGTGTAGGTGTAGTTGTAGGTGTAGTTGTAGGTGTAGTTGTAGGTGTAGTTGTAGGTGTAGTTGTAGGTGTAGTTGTAGGTGTAGTTGTAGGTGTAGTTGTAGCTGTAGTTGTAGGTGTAGTTGTATGTGTAGGTGTAGTTGTAGCTGTAGGTGTAGTTGTAGGTGTAGTTGTAGGTGTAGGTGTAGTTGTTGTTGTAGGTGTAGTTATAGGTGTAGTTGTAGGTGTAGGTGTAGTTGTAGGTGTACTTGTAGTTGTAGGTGTAGTTGTAGGTGTAGTTGTAGGTGTAGGTGTAGGTGTAGTTGTAGGTGTAGTTGTAGGTGTAGTTGTAGGTGTAGGTGTAGGTGTAGTTGTTGTTGTAGGTGTAGGTGTAGGTGTAGGTGTAGTTGTAGGTGTAGTTGTAGTTGTAGGTGTAGGTGTAGTTGTTGTTGTAGGTGTAGGTGTAGGTGTAGGACCGAAGATGCAGAATAAAACCCTATAGTGAAAAGGCTGTCACAGGCCACTTCAGCACGACAGTAGGTGGGTGTGAACTAACTAACCGTGATGTTGCTATTTGAAGACGGAGAGAAACACAGCTTCAGACCTCTCCTGTTACCATGGGGTCAAGGCTCCGGCAACGTGTTGAACCGCTGTCTGCAAGAGGGTGTGTGTCAGCTTGTGTGTGTGTGTGTGTCAGCTTGTGTGTGTGTGTGTGTGTGTGTGTGTGTGTGTGTGTGTGTGTGTGTGTGTGTGTGTGTGTGTGTGTGTGTGTGTGTGTGTGTGTGTGTGTGTGTGTGTGTGTGTGTGTGTGTGCGCGTGTGTGCGTGTGTGTGTGTGCGGCTCACTGCTGTAGAATATAGTCCCTGGGAGAGGAGAAGATGTACAGCGGAAGAGGAAAATAACGCAAATATTCCCTCCTCCCTCCCTCGCTCCCTCCCTCCAGTCAGGGGTAGCGACCGGGACAAGGGCTCCCCTGGATAGAAATAAACAGCATAGAATGGCTGGTCTCATGACCTCATTCTGATTCTACAACAAGGACTAAATGAGAGAGAACAGCGCCAAGAACATGTATTGTGTCTAGTTTGGGACAGGCTTCTCTGGAAAGTGTAAAAACCAGGGTTGGGGTCAATTCCATTTCAATTCCTGTCAACTGAGAGAGTAAAACAAGGTCCAATTCTACATTTTACTAATTGAAAATAATTTGAATTTCAGTGTAAACACTTTCAGTGTAAAAACTATGCAACATAGTCTCAGAATATACTGGGTAGTGTACTGGTACTGTGTCGACGCATTGCGTAGAGAGATACATTTAAAATGCATTATTATACAGACAGGAGCAACTCAGTGGCCTTGTGGTTAGTGTCCGCCACTCCACCTTGAGATTGGAAGGTTGGGAAAAAGACTAGTGTCCTGTACATCAAGCTTTCTCTCTACAGAAACAGGAGATGGACTAGTGTCCTGTCCAGGGGGTGTACTGTACATCAAGCTGTCTCACTACAGAAACAGGAGATAGCCTAGTGTCCTGTCCAGGTGGTGTACTGTACATCAAGCTGTCTCACTACAGAAACAGGAGATAGACTAGTGTCCTGTCCAGGGGGTGTACTGTACATCAAGCTGTGTCACTACAGAAACAGGAGATAGACTAGTGTCCTGTCCATGGGGTGTCCTGTACATCAAGCTGTCTCCCTACAGAAACAGGAGATAGACTAGTGTCCTGTCCAGGGGGTGTCCTGTACATCAAGCTGTATCACTACAGAAACAGGAGATAGATTAGTGTCCTGTCCAGGGGGTGTCCTGTACATCAAGCTGTCTCACTACAGAAACAGGAGATAGACTAGTGTCCTGTCCAGGGGGTGTACTGTACATCAAGCTGTCTCCCTACAGAAACAGGAGATAGACTAGTGTCCTGTCCAGGGGGTGTCCTGTACATCAAGCTGTCTCCCTACAGAAACAGGATATAGACTAGTGTCCTGTCCAGGGGGGTGTCCTGGTACATCAAGCTGTCTCACTACAGTAACAGGAGATAGACTAGTGTCCTGTCCAGGGGGTGTACTGTACATCAAGCTGTCTCACTACAGTAACAGGAGATAGACTAGTGTCCTGTCCAGGGGGTGTACTGTACATCAAGCTGTATCACTACAGAAACAGGAGATAGACTAGTGTCCTGTCCAGGGGGTGTACTGGTACATCAAGCTGTCTCACTACAGAAACAGGAGATAGACTAGTGTCCTGTCCAGGGGGTGTACTGGTACATCAAGCTGCCTCACTACAGAAACAGGAGATAGACTAGTGTCCAGTCCAGGGGGTGTCCTGTACGTCAAGCTGCCTCACTACAGAAACAGGAGATAGACTAGTGTCCTGTCCAGGGGGTGTCCTGGTACATCAAGCTGTCTCACTACAGAAACAGGAGATAGACTAGTGTCCTGTCCAGGGGGTGTCCTGTACATCAAGCTGTCTCCCTACAGAAACAGGAGATAGACTAGTGTCCTGTCCAGGGGGTGTCCTGTACGTCAAGCTGTCTCACTACAGAAACAGGAGATAGACTAGTGTCCTGTGAGCCGTTCCATTCCTATTAACCAAGGCTCACACAAGGCTTATAACACAGAGAGTAGAATGGAGACAAAGACCAGAAAGGCCAAAAGATTTCCGGATGCAATGTGTCAGAGAAGAACGTCCAGGAATAGCTGTTGTTGTGTAGACTGATTCACACTGTGTATTGTGTAGCTGGTATGGAGGCTTCCTCGATAGGGGTCAGTCAGGCTGTGCCTACGTAATGTGTACAGAGACACAGTAGGCCTAGAAAGGAAGGAAGGGTCCAGGAACATAATACATAACACACTGTTCTGTTACTGGGAGTGAGACTGTGACAATTAAACATTCAGCCATGTAGAACAGGAAATTAACCTGAAGAGAGGAGAGGAGGAGAGGAGGATGACTATCAGAGCAGTCCATTCAGTCTTTCAGAAGGACAGGAAATGACCCAGAGGAGATGAGGAGGATGACTATTAGAACAGGCCATTCAGCCATTCGGAAGGACAGGAAATGAACCAGAGGAGAGAAGGAGGATGACTATTAGAATAGGCCATTCAGCCATTCGGAAGGACAGGAAATGAAGAGTCGTTGTACTGCTGCTAGCTAATTGAGCTAGTTAGAGATCTCAGGTTTCTAGAACTTGATACTTTATTAACAATGAAAAAACGTAACCATGGTGGCACAGAAACTGACACAAAAGTTTCTATGTTCATACGGCTAATATTGTAACTTGAACATGTTTCAAATGTCTTGAAAATGCAGCAGTAAGTGACTGAAATGCAGCAGTAAGTGACTGAAATGCAGCAGTAAGTGACTGAAATGCAGCAGTAAGTGACTGAAATGCAGCAGTAAGTGACTGAAATGCAGCAGTAAGTGACTGAAATGCAGCAGTAAGTGACTGAAATGCATCAGAAAGGAATTGTAAAGTTTTTAGGAAGACATCAGGGAAGCTCATCAGACAGAAGCTAGCCTTTTAGGGGCCCCCCAACCTCACAGGGACGTTAGTGCTCCCTTCTTGGCAGGAGAGACATGTTTTTTGTTGTTGTTGTGTCCGAAGTACATTTTCTGTAATTTTACCATGAGGTGCATTTAAAAAAAAATGTGTTACGAATTTTAAAGCAAATTTCCTGCCGTTTTACACAGTTTGCCATGATTTATGCCATGATCAAATGATATCTGAGTGAGAGGGACTAACAAAATCAATGGGGACACCCTAGAGATCAGGGCCCCTGACCACATGCCCTGTGTGCTGGGTCAGTCATTTGGTAATGATTACTTCACGGTTTGAATAGCTGATGAGACTACCTTATCAAGCAAGTACAATTTGTTTTTAGTTTGACTAATTGAGTGACTGTCAGCGAAAGACATAACAAGAGAAAAACTGCTGATTCACAACAAAAAATGTAGAAATTGCACCTTGTTCTACTATTGTAAGTCTGAACAGTAAGCCGGGACCCCGACTGAGTTCCCCCTTCTAGCGGGCCAAACCAAACGTCGTTGTGAGCCAAGTTTGGAGCAGGCCCTGCTCTAAAGACATGAAAGGACATCCCTCTCCTGGGTTGGCAACTTCCACTACTGTGTCATCAATCAATCAATCAAATTTATTTATAATCAGCTTATTTTACATCAGCTGACGTCACAAAGTGCTGTACAGAAACCCAGCCTAAAACCCCCAAACAGCAAGCAATGCAGGTGTAGAAGCACGGTGGCTCGGAAAAACTCCCTAGAAAGGCAGGAACCTAGGAAGAAACCTAGAGAGGAACCAGTCTCTGAGAGGTGGCCAGTCCTCTTCTGGCTGTGCCGGGTGGAGATTACAAGAGTACATAACCATTTAAGGACAGATTGTTCTTCAAGATGTTCAAACATTTATAGATGACCAGCATGGTCAAATAATAATCAGTGGTTGCAGAGGGTTCAACAGGTCAGCACCTCAGGAGTAAATGTCAGTTGGCTT
This sequence comes from Salvelinus namaycush, assembly GCF_016432855.1. NCBI lineage: Eukaryota > Metazoa > Chordata > Actinopteri > Salmoniformes > Salmonidae > Salvelinus > Salvelinus namaycush. The sequence continues at coordinate 27,372,548 of NC_052308.1, read as the reverse complement.
TTCATAGCCGATCATTCAGAGGTCGAGACAGCAGGTGCGGTAGAGAGAGAGAGTTGAAAACAGCAGGTCCGGGACAAGGTAGCACATCCGGGGAACAGGTCAGGGTTCCATAGCCGCAGGCAGAACAGTTGGAGCAGCAGCACAACCAGCTGGACTGGGGACAGCCAGGAGTCATCAGGCCAGGTAGTCCTGAGGCATGATCCTAGGGCTCAGGTCCTCAGGGAGAGGAGGGAGAGAGAGAGAGAGAGAATTAGAGGGAGCATACTTAAATTCACACGGGACACCAGATAAGACAGGAGAATTACACCACATATGACCCTAGCCCCCCGGCACATAGACTTTTGCAGCATAGATACTGGAGACTGAGACATGGGTGGGTTGGGGGACACTGTGGACCTGTCCGACAATACCCCCGGACAGACCACCAACTTACTGCCCTGAGACAAGGCTAAGTATAGCGAGAAATATCTCTTCCACCACACAAGCCCGAGGGGGCGCAAAACTGGGCAGGAAGATCACGCCAACCCAGTCAAGTGACGCACCCCTCCTAGGGACGGCATGGAAGAGAACTAGTAAGCCAGTGATCCAGCCCCTGTAATCGGGTCAGAGGCAGAGAATCCCAGTGGAGAGAGGAGAACCGGCCAGGCAGAAACAGCAAGGGTGGTTCGTCGCTCCAGTGCCTTGCCGTTTCACCTTCACACCCCTTGGCCAGACTACACTCAATCATAGGACCTACTGAAGAGATGAGTCTTCAATAAAGACTTAAAGGTTGAGACCGAGTCTGCGTCTCTCACATGGGTAGGCAGACCATTCCAAAAAAATGGAGCTCTATAGGAGAAAGCCCTGCCTCCAGCTGTTTGCTTAGAAATTCTAGGGACTGTAAGGAGTCCTGCGTCTTGTGACCGTAGCGTACGTGTAGGTATGTACGTCAGGACCAAATCAGAGCGTTAGGTAGGAGCAAGCCCATGTAATGCTTTGTAGGTTAGCAGTAAAACCTTGAAATCAGCCCTAGCCTCAACAGGAAACCAAATGTTTTGGTTCTAGTCAGGATTCTAGCAGCAGTGTTTAGCGCCATCTCATGTAACAATGTGTAGGTTAGCAGTAAAACCATGTCCTGGGGTAAGTCATGACTATAAGGGGGGTTGAGTTTACAGTATACAGTACCTGTATCAAGTTTCACGTTATTAGTCAGACAAACATTTTCTAGGCGATGGTATGGAGTTTGTCATGTTATTATGTTCACAGAGGTGCAGTGTGTGTGTGTGTATGTATGTGGGTCATCACAGAGGTGGTTTTGTTGCCAGTTGGCAGCCAGACAGGGGCAGTGCCAAGGCTTCACTCTCTCAATGGCCGACCTCTCAGAGACAGGATTTGAGAGGGTGGAGGGAGTAGAGGACAGAACAGCTCTCTACCTTGGTTTGGTTGGGGGGAGAGGGTGGAGGGAGTAGAGGACTGAACAGCCCTCTACCTTGGTTTGGTTGGGGGGAGAGGGTGGAGGGAGTAGAGGACTGAACAGCCCTCTACCTTGGTTTGGTTGGGGGGAGAGGGTGGAGGGAGTAGAGGACAGAACAGCCCTCTACCTTGGTTTGGTTGGGAGGAGAGGGTGGAGGGAGTAGAGGACTGAACAGCCCTCTACCTTGGTTTGGTTGGGGGGAGAGGGTGGAGGGAGTAGAGGACTGAACAGCCCTCTACCTTGGTTTGGTTGGGGGGAGAGGGTGGAGGGAGTAGAGGACTGAACAGCCCTCTACCTTGGTTTGGTTGGGGGGAGAGGGTGGAGGGAGTAGAGGACTGAACAGCCCTCTACCTTGGTTTGGTTGGGGGGAGAGGGTGGAGGGAGTAGAGGACTGAACAGCCCTGTACCTTGGTTTGGTTGGGGGGAGAGGGTGGAGGGAGTAGAGGACTGAACAGCCCTCTACCTTGGTTTGGTTGGGGGGAGAGGGTGGAGGGAGTAGAGGACAGAACAGCCCTCTACCTTGGTTTGGTTGGGAGGAGAGGGTGGAGGGAGTAGAGGACTGAACAGCCCTCTACCTTGGTTTGGTTGGGGGGAGAGGGTGGAGGGAGTAGAGGACTGAACAGCCCTGTACCTTGGTTTGGTTGGGGGGAGAGGGTGGAGGGAGTAGAGGACTGAACAGCCCTCTACCTTGGTTTGGTTGGGGGGAGAGGGTGGAGGGAGTAGAGGACTGAACAGCCCTGTACCTTGGTTTGGTTGGGGGGAGAGGGTGGAGGGAGTAGAGGACTGAACAGCCCTCTACCTTGGTTTGGTTGGGGGGAGAGGGTGGAGGGAGTAGAGGACAGAACAGCCCTCTCTCTACCTTGGTTTGGTTGGGGGGAGAGGGTGGAGGAAGTAGAGGACAGAACAGCCCTCTACCTTGGTTTGGTTGGGGGGAGAGGGTGGAGGGAGTAGAGGACTGAACAGCCCTCTACCTTGGTTTGGTTGGGGGGAGAGGGTGGAGGGAGTAGAGGACAGAACAGCCCTCTACCTTGGTTTGGTTGGGGGGAGAGGGTGGAGGGAGTAGAGGACTGAACAGCCCTCTACCTTGGTTTGGTTGGGGGGAGAGGGTGGAGGGAGTAGAGGACAGAACAGCCCTGTACCTTGGTTTGGTTGGGGGGAGAGGGTGGAGGGAGTAGAGGACAGAACAGCCCTCTACTTTGTTTGGTTGGGGGGGAGAGGGTGGAGGAAGTAGAGGACAGAACAGCCCTGTACCTTGGTTTGGTTGGGGGGAGAGGGTGGAGGGAGTAGAGGACTGAACAGCCCTCTACCTTGGTTTGGTTGGGAGGAGAGGGTGGAGGGAGTAGAGGACTGAACAGCCCTCTACCTTGGTTTGGTTGGGGGGAGAGGGTGGAGGGAGTAGAGGACTGAACAGCCCTCTACCTTGGTTTGGTTGGGGGGAGAGGGTGGAGGGAGTAGAGGACTGAACAGCCCTCTACCTTGGTTTGGTTGGGGGGAGAGGGTGGAGGGAGTAGAGGACAGAACAGCCCTCTACCTTGGTTTGGTTGGGGGGAGAGGGTGGAGGGAGTAGAGGACTGAACAGCCCTCTACCTTGGTTTGGTTGGGAGGAGAGGGTGGAGGGAGTAGAGGACAGAACAGCCCTCTACCTTGGTTTGGTTGGGGGGAGAGGGTGGAGGGAGTAGAGGACTGAACAGCCCTCTAGCTTGGTTTGGTTGGGAGGAGAGGGTGGAGGGAGTAGAGGACTGAACAGCCCTGTACCTTGGTTTGGTTGGGAGGAGAGGGTGGAGGGAGTAGAGGACTGAACAGCCCTGTACCTTGGTTTGGTTGGGAGGAGAGGGTGGAGGGAGTAGAGGACTGAACAGCCCTCTACCTTGGTTTGGTTGGGGGGAGAGGGTGGAGGGAGTAGAGGACTGAACAGCCCTCTACCTTGGTTTAGTTGGGGGGAGAGGGTGGAGGGAGTAGAGGATAGAACAGCCCTCTCTCTACCTTGGTTTGGTTGGGGGGAGAGGGTGGAGGGAGTAGAGGACTGAACAGCCCTCTACCTTGGTTTAGTTGGGGGGAGAGGGTGGAGGGAGTAGAGGACAGAACAGCCCTCTCTCTACCTTGGTTTGGTTGGGGGGAGAGGGTGGAGGGAGTAGAGGACTGAACAGCCCTCTACCTTGGTTTGGTTGGGAGGAGAGGGTGGAGGGAGTAGAGGACTGAACAGCCCTCTACCTTGGTTTGGTTGGGGGGAGAGGGTGGAGGGAGTAGAGGACTGAACAGCCCTGTACCTTGGTTTGGTTGGGGGGAGAGGGTGGAGGGAGTAGAGGACTGAACAGCCCTCTACCTTGGTTTGGTTGTGGGGAGAGGGTGGAGGGAGTAGAGGACTGAACAGCCCTCTACCTTGGTTTGGTTGGGGGGAGAGGGTGGAGGGAGTAGAGGACAGAACAGCCCTCTACTTTGTTTGGTTGGGGGGGAGAGGGTGGAGGGAGTAGAGGACTGAACAGCCCTCTACCTTGGTTTGGTTGGGGGGAGAGGGTGGAGGGAGTAGAGGACAGAACAGCCCTCTACTTTGTTTGGTTGGGGGGAGAGGGTGGAGGGAGTAGAGGACTGAACAGCCCTCTACCTTGGTTTGGTTGGGGGGAGAGGGTGGAGGAAGTAGAGGACAGAACAGCCCTCTACCTTGGTTTGGTTGGGGGGAGAGGGTGGAGGGAGTAGAGGACTGAACAGCCCTCTACCTTGGTTTGGTTGGGGGGAGAGGGTGGAGGGAGTAGAGGACTGAACAGCCCTCTACCTTGGTTTGGTTGGGGGGAGAGGGTGGAGGGAGTAGAGGACAGAACAGCCCTGTACCTTGGTTTGGTTGGGGGGAGAGGGTGGAGGGAGTAGAGGACAGAACAGCCCTCTACTTTGTTTGGTTGGGGGGGAGAGGGTGGAGGAAGTAGAGGACTGAACAGCCCTCTACCTTGGTTTGGTTGGGGGGAGAGGGTGGAGGGAGTAGAGGACAGAACAGCCCTGTACCTTGGTTTGGTTGGGGGGAGAGGGTGGAGGGAGTAGAGGACTGAACAGCCCTCTACCTTGGTTTGGTTGGGGGGAGAGGGTGGAGGGAGTAGAGGACTGAACAGCCCTCTACCTTGGTTTGGTTGGGGGGAGAGGGTGGAGGGAGTAGAGGACTGAACAGCCCTCTACCTTGGTTTGGTTGGGGGGAGAGGGTGGAGGGAGTAGAGGACAGAACAGCCCTCTACCTTGGTTTGGTTGGGAGGAGAGGGTGGAGGGAGTAGAGGACTGAACAGCCCTCTACCTTGGTTTGGTTGGGGGGAGAGGGTGGAGGGAGTAGAGGACTGAACAGCCCTCTACCTTGGTTTGGTTGGGGGGAGAGGGTGGAGGGAGTAGAGGACTGAACAGCCCTCTACCTTGGTTTGGTTGGGGGGAGAGGGTGGAGGGAGTAGAGGACTGAACAGCCCTCTACCTTGGTTTGGTTGGGGGGAGAGGGTGGAGGGAGTAGAGGACAGAACAGCCCTCTACCTTGGTTTGGTTGGGAGGAGAGGGTGGAGGGAGTAGAGGACTGAACAGCCCTCTACCTTGGTTTGGTTGGGGGGAGAGGGTGGAGGGAGTAGAGGACTGAACAGCCCTCTACCTTGGTTTGGTTGGGAGGAGAGGGTGGAGGGAGTAGAGGACTGAACAGCCCTGTACCTTGGTTTGGTTGGAAGGAGAAGGTGGAGGGAGTAGAGGACTGAACAGCCCTGTACCTTGGTTTGGTTGGGAGGAGAGGGTGGAGGGAGTAGAGGACTGAACAGCCCTCTACCTTGGTTTGGTTGGGGGGAGAGGGTGGAGGGAGTAGAGGACTGAACAGCACTCTACCTTGGTTTAGTTGGGGGGAGAGGGTGGAGGGAGTAGAGGACAGAACAGCCCTCTCTCTACCTTGGTTTGGTTGGGGGGAGAGGGTGGAGGGAGTAGAGGACTGAACAGCCCTCTACCTTGGTTTAGTTGGGGGGAGAGGGTGGAGGGAGTAGAGGACAGAACAGCCCTATCTCTACCTTGGTTTGGTTGGGGGGAGAGGGTGGAGGGAGTAGAGGACTGAACAGCCCTCTACCTTGGTTTGGTTGGGGGGAGAGGGTGGAGGGAGTAGAGGACAGAACAGCCCTCTCTCTACCTTGGTTTGGTTGGGGGGAGAGGGTGGAGGGAGTAGAGGACTGAACAGCCCTCTACCTTGGTTTAGTTGGGGGGAGAGGGTGGAGGGAGTAGAGGACAGAACAGCCCTCTCTCTACCTTGGTTTGGTTGGGGGGAGAGGGTGGAGGGAGTAGAGGACTGAACAGCCCTCTACCTTGGTTTGGTTGGGGGGAGAGGGTGGAGGGAGTAGAGGACTGAACAGCCCTCTACCTTGGTTTGGTTGGGGGGAGAGGGTGGAGGGAGTAGAGGACAGAACAGCCCTCTACCTTGGTTTGGTTGGGGGGAGAGGGTGGAGGGAGTAGAGGACTGAACAGCCCTCTACCTTGGTTTGGTTGGGAGGAGAGGGTGGAGGGAGTAGAGGACAGAACAGCCCTCTACCTTGGTTTGGTTGGGGGGAGAGGGTGGAGGGAGTAGAGGACTGAACAGCCCTCTACCTTGGTTTGGTTGGGAGGAGAGGGTGGAGGGAGTAGAGGACTGAACAGCCCTGTACCTTGGTTTGGTTGGGAGGAGAGGGTGGAGGGAGTAGAGGACTGAACAGCCCTGTACCTTGGTTTGGTTGGGAGGAGAGGGTGGAGGGAGTAGAGGACTGAACAGCCCTCTACCTTGGTTTGGTTGGGGGGAGAGGGTGGAGGGAGTAGAGGACTGAACAGCCCTCTACCTTGGTTTAGTTGGGGGGAGAGGGTGGATGGAGTAGAGGACAGAACAGCCCTCTCTCTACCTTGGTTTGGTTGGGGGGAGAGGGTGGAGGGAGTAGAGGACTGAACAGCCCTCTACCTTGGTTTAGTTGGGGGGAGAGGGTGGAGGGAGTAGAGGACAGAACAGCCCTCTCTCTACCTTGGTTTGGTTGGGGGGAGAGGGTGGAGGGAGTAGAGGACTGAACAGCCCTCTACCTTGGTTTGGTTGGGAGGAGAGGGTGGAGGGAGTAGAGGACTGAACAGCCCTCTACCTTGGTTTGGTTGGGGGGAGAGGGTGGAGGGAGTAGAGGACTGAACAGCCCTGTACCTTGGTTTGGTTGGGGGGAGAGGGTGGAGGGAGTAGAGGACTGAACAGCCCTCTAACTTGGTTTGGTTGGGGGGAGAGGGTGGAGGGAGTAGAGGACTGAACAGCCCTCTACCTTGGTTTGGTTGGGGGGAGAGGGTGGAGGGAGTAGAGGACAGAACAGCCCTCTACCTTGGTTTGGTTGGGGGGAGAGGGTGGAGGGAGTAGAGGACTGAACAGCCCTCTACCTTGGTTTGGTTGGGGGGAGAGGGTGGAGGGAGTAGACGACAGAACAGCCCTGTACCTTGGTTTGGTTGGGGGGAGAGGGTGGAGGGAGTAGAGGACAGAACAGCCCTCTACTTTGTTTGGTTGGGGGGGAGAGGGTGGAGGAAGTAGAGGACTGAACAGCCCTCTACCTTGGTTTGGTTGGGGGGAGAGGGTGGAGGGAGTAGAGGACTGAACAGCCCTCTACCTTGGTTTGGTTGGGGGGAGAGGGTGGAGGGAGTAGAGGACTGAACAGCCCTCTACCTTGGTTTGGTTGGGGGGAGAGGGTGGAGGGAGTAGAGGACTGAACAGCCCTCTACCTTGGTTTGGTTGGGGGGAGAGGGTGGAGGGAGTAGAGGACAGAACAGCCCTCTACCTTGGTTTGGTTAGGGGGAGAGGGTGGAGGGAGTAGAGGACTGAACAGCCCTCTACCTTGGTTTGGTTGGGGGGAGAGGGTGGAGGGAGTAGAGGACTGAACAGCCCTCTACCTTGGTTTGGTTGGGAGGAGAGGGTGGAGGGAGTAGAGGACTGAACAGCCCTCTACCTTGGTTTGGTTGGGGGGAGAGGGTGGAGGGAGTAGAGGACTGAACAGCCCTCTACCTTGGTTTGGTTGGGAGGAGAGGGTGGAGGGAGTAGAGGACTGAACAGCCCTCTCTCTACCTTGGTTTGGTTGGGGGGAGAGGGTGGAGGGAGTAGAGGACAGAACAGCCCTCTACCTTGGTTTGGTTGGGGGGAGAGGGTGGAGGGAGTAGAGGACAGAACAGCCCTCTCTCTACCTTGGTTTGGTTGGGGGGAGAGGGTGGAGGGAGTAGAGGACTGAACAGCCCTCTCTCTACCTTGGTTTGGTTGGGGGGAGAGGGTGGAGGGAGTAGAGGACAGAACAGCCCTCTCTCTACCTTGGTTTGGTTGGGGGGAGAGGGTGGAGGGAGTAGAGGACTGAACAGCCCTCTACCTTGGTTTGGTTGGGAGGAGAGGGTGGAGGGAGTAGAGGACTGAACAGCCCTGTACCTTGGTTTGGTTGGGAGGAGAGGGTGGAGGGAGTAGAGGACTGAACAGCCCTGTACCTTGGTTTGGTTGGGAGGAGAGGGTGGAGGGAGTAGAGGACAGAACAGCCCTCTACCTTGGTTTGGTTGGGGGGAGAGGGTGGAGGGAGTAGAGGACTGAACAGCCCTCTACCTTGGTTTGGTTGGGGGGAGAGGGTGGAGGGAGTAGAGGACAGAACAGCCCTCTACCTTGGTTTGGTTGGGGGGAGAGGGTGGAGGGAGTAGAGGACAGAACAGCCCTCTACCTTGGTTTAGTTGGGGGGAGAGGGTGGAGGGAGTAGAGGACAGAACAGCCCTCTCTCTACCTTGGTTTGGTTGGGGGGAGAGGGTGGAGGGAGTAGAGGACTGAACAGCCCTCTACCTTGGTTTGGTTGGGGGGAGAGGGTGGAGGGAGTAGAGGACTGAACAGCCCTCTACCTTGGTTTGGTTAGGGGGAGAGGGTGGAGGGAGTAGAGGACAGAACAGCCCTCTCTCTAACTTGGTTTGGTTGGGAGGAGAGGGTGGAGGGAGTAGAGGACTGAACAGCCCTCTACCTTGGTTTGGTTGGGGGGAGAGGGTGGAGGGAGTAGAGGACTGAACAGCCCTCTACCTTGGTTTGGTTGGGGGGAGAGGGTGGAGGGAGTAGAGGACAGAACAGCCCTCTACCTTGGTTTGGTTGGGAGGAGAGGGTGGAGGGAGTAGAGGACAGAACAGCCCTCTACCTTGGTTTGGTTGGGGGGAGAGGGTGGAGGGAGTAGAGGACAGAACAGCCCTCTACCTTGGTTTGGTTGGGGGGAGAGGGTGGAGGGAGTAGAGGACTGAACAGCCCTGTACCTTGGTTTGGTTGGGAGGAGAGGGTGGAGGGAGTAGAGGACAGAACAGCCCTCTACCTTGGTTTGGTTGGGAGGAGAGGGTGGAGGGAGTAGAGGACTGAACAGCCCTCTACCTTGGTTTGGTTGGGGGGAGAGGGTGGAGGGAGTAGAGGACAGAACAGCCCTCTACCTTGGTTTGGTTGGGGGGAGAGGGTGGAGGGAGTAGAGGACTTAACAGCCCTCTACCTTGGTTTGGTTGGGAGGAGAGGGTGGAGGGAGTAGAGGACAGAACAGCCCTCTACCTTGGTTTGGTTGGGGGGAGAGGGTGGAGGGAGTAGAGGACAGAACAGCCCTCTCTCTACCTTGGTTTGGTTGGGGGGAGAGGGTGGAGGGAGTAGAGGACTGAACAGCCCTCTACCTTGGTTTGGTTGGGGGAGAGGGTGGAGGGAGTAGAGGACTGAACAGCCCTCTACCTTGGTTTGGTTGGGAGGAGAGGGAAGAGGGAGTAGAGGACTGAACAGCCCTCTACCTTGGTTTGGTTGGGGGGAGAGGGTGGAGGGAGTAGAGGACTGAACAGCCCTCTCTCTACCTTGGTTTGGTTGGGGGGAGAGGGTGGAGGGAGTAGAGGACTGAACAGCCCTCTACCTTGGTTTGGTTGGGGGGAGAGGGTGGAGGGAGTAGAGGACAGAACAGCCCTCTACCTTGGTTTGGTTGGGAGGAGAGGGTGGAGGGAGTAGAGGACTGAACAGCCCTCTACCTTGGTTTGGTTGGGGGGAGAGGGTGGAGGGAGTAGAGGACTGAACAGCCCTCTACCTTGGTTTGGTTGGGAGGAGAGGGTGGAGGGAGTAGAGGACTGAACAGCCCTCTACCTTGGTTTGGTTGGGGGGAGAGGGTGGAGGGAGTAGAGGACTGAACAGCCCTCTACCTTGGTTTGGTTGGGGG
>NC_052308.1:27357933-27360433 GCF_016432855.1 Salvelinus namaycush | reverse complement strand
ACACAAGCATGTACAGTACATAGGGGACGATTTCGACCCGAGTTAAGCGTGCAGAAATTTAATGACCTGTTCCCTCTATGCGTACTCTGACCTTTGACCTTGCAGCATGAGAATAGCATGTTATTCATCCGCTATTGATTTGGGGTGTAGATCAAAGAGGTGAAGGTGTGGCGGAGGTCTACAGATACGCTGTATTCAAATAGAAATACCAGTACCAGATCAAAGAGGTGATGGTGTGGCGGAGGTCTACAGATACGCTGTAATCAAATAGAAATACCAGTAACAGATCAAAGAGGTGAAGGTGTGGTGGAGGTCTACAGATACGCTGTATTCACATAGAAATACCAGTACCAGATCAAAGAGGTGAAGGTGTACTAACAGTTATAAATGTAGTTACAAACTAAGGAAACTAACACTACAGTTATAAATGTAGGATACAAACTGAAGGAAACTAACACTACAGTTATAAATGTAGGTTACAAACTGAAGGAAACTAACACTACAGTTATAAATGTAGGATACAAACTGAAGGAAACTAACAGTTATAAATGTAGTTACAAACTGAAGGAAACTAACAGTTATAAATGTAGTTACAAACTGAAGGAAACTAACAGTTATAAATGTAGGATACAAACTGAAGGAAACTAACACTACAGTTATAAATTAGGATACAACTGAAGGAAACTAACAGTTATAAATGTAGGATACAAACTGAAGGAAACTAACAGTTATAAATGTAGGATACAAACTGAAGGAAACTAACAGTTATAAATGTAGTTACAAACTGAAGGAAACTAACACTACAGTTATAAATGTAGGTTACAAACTGAAGGAAACTAACAGTTATAAATGTAGTTACAAACTGAAGGAAACTAACAGTTATAAATGTAGGATACAAACTGAAGGAAACTAACACTACAGTTATAAATGTAGGATACAAACTGAAGGAAACTAACACTACAGTTATAAATGTAGTTACAAACTGAAGGAAACTAACAGTTATAAATATAGGATACAAACTGAAGGAAACTAACACTACAGTTATAAATGTAGTTTACAAACTGAAGGAAACTAACAGTTATAACTGTAGGTTACAAACTGAAGGAAACTAACAGTTATAAATGTAGGATACAAACTGAAGGAAACTAACAGTTATAAATGTAGGATACAAACTGAAGGAAACTAACACTACAGTTATAAATGTAGGATACAAACTGAAGGAAACTAACAGTTTAAATGTAGGTTACAAACTGAAGGAAACTAACAGTTATAAATGTAGGATACAAACTGAAGGAAACTAACAGTTATAAATGTAGGATACAAACTGAAGGAAACTAACACTACAGTTATAAATGTAGGATACAAACTGAAGGAAACTAACAGTTATAAATGTAGGTTACAAACTGAAGGAAACTAACAGTTATAAATGTAGGTTACAAACTGAAGGAAACTAACAGTTATAAATGTAGGATACAAACTGAAGGAAACTAACAGTTATAAATGTAGGTTACAAACTGAAGGAAACTAACAGTTATAAATGTAGGATACAAACTGAAGGAAACTAACAGTTATAAATGTAGGATACAAACTGAAGGAAACTAACACTACAGTTATAAATGTAAGTTACAAACTGAAGGAAACTAACACTACAGTTATAAATTACATGTATGGGGTTGCTAATATTTAACATGAGACAAATTGTTAAATAAAAACTGATTAAAATCCTGGGTTTTAAATTAAAACATTATAAATTACATACGTCATCTTTAGCCGGTTCATCCCTACAGTTTGTAACCTTGGGTCTCCAAATCTCATCCAATTACAAGTGTAATTTATATTTACAATCCCTTTCTGCAAACGGATTACTCATTACCATCATCCTCATCATCATCATCATCATCATCATCATCATCATCATCATATACTTCATCAATAGCTCAGCCTCTTATCACTTTGTAAATTGCAGCGCATGGAGAATACTGGTCTTTCTATGTGAATACAGCGTATCTGTAGACCTCCGTCACACCTTCACCTCTTTGATCTGGTACTGGTATTTCTATGTGAATACAGCGTATCTGTAGACCTCCGCCACACCTTCACCTCTTTGATCTGGTACTGGTATTTCTATTTGAATACAGCGTATCTGTAGACCTCCGCCACACCTTCACCTCTTTGATCTGGTACTGGTATTTCTATGTGAATACAGCGTATCTGTAGACCTCCGCCACACCTTCACCTCTTTGATCTGGTACTGGTATTTCTATTTGAATACAGCGTATCTGTAGACCTCCGCCACACCTTCACCTCTTTGATCTGGTACTGGTATTTCTATGTGAATACAGCGTATCTGTAGACCTCCGCCACACCTTCACCTCTTTGATCTGGTACTGGTATTTCTATGTGAATACAGCGTATCTGTAGACACGCCTCCGCCACACCTTCACCTCTTTGATCTGGTACTGGTATTTCTATGTGAATACAGGTATCTGTAGACTCCGCC
>NC_052308.1:27352818-27357833 GCF_016432855.1 Salvelinus namaycush | reverse complement strand
TTCGCCTTTACCCTGCTCCAATGTTTGTAATCGATTGTTTTACTTCTGTGTATATTGTCCAGCCAACATTTTAAAGAGCTTGTCTGCAGATAATGTGGCGTGTTGTCCTCTCTGTGACTGTCCCCCTCCCCATGTGACTGTATTTGACTGACTCTGGCCGACTGGTCAGGGGAAACTGGCATTCTGGTTTTGCTTTGGATATAAAATGTTTTACCAAAATCCACCCAGCGCTCCCAGAGTGTTTCTTTAGTGTTTGTGTGATGTTTCTGTGAGATGCATACCGATGAAGAGGGGTGTGTGTGTGTGTGTGTGTGTGTGTGTGTGTGTGTGTGTGTGTGTGTGTGTGTGTGTGTGTGTGTGTGTGTGTGTGTGTGTGTGTGTGTGTGTGTGTGTGTGTGTGTGTGTGTGTGTGTGTGGGTGTGTGTGTGTGTGTGTGTGCCACAGAGTTTGATCAGTGTCTTGGAACAGCTTCATCATACTGTTAGACCTGACACCAACATTGCTGTTCCTATTTTATTCCACCAGGGGGAGTCAGAGACCCATCTGACAAGCCCAGCCAGGGTCCCTCTCTCTCGCTCTTTTTCTCTCACTTTCAATTCAATTCTAGTTAATCTAACTGCACTGTCCAATTTACAGTGACATAATACCAAGCTATTGTTTGAGGAGAGTGCACAATTATGAACTTGAAAATGTATTAATAAACTAATTAGGCACATTTGGGCAGACTTGATATAATATTTTCAACAGATATGCAATGGTTCATTGGATCAGTTTAAAACGTTGCACATCCACTGCTGACATCTAGTGGCCAAAATCTAAATTGTGCCTGGGCTGGAATAACACATTATGACCTTTCTCTTGCATTTCAATGATGATGGTACAAAAAACATGTTGTTTTCTTTGTATTATCTTTTACCAGATCTAATGTGTTATATTCTCCTACATTCATTTCACATTTCCACAAACTTCAGTGTTTCCTTTCAAATGGTACATAGAATATGCATATCCTTGCTTCAGGTCCTGAGTTACAGGCAGTTAGATTTGGGTATGTCATTTTAGGTGAAATATTTAAAAGAAGGGTCCGATCCTTTATTGGCATGGGAAACATATGTTAACATTGCCAAAGCAAGTGAACTAGTTATAATAAACAAAAGTGAAATAAACAATACAAATTAACAGTAAACATTACACTCACAAAAGTTCCAAAACAATAAAGACATTACAAATGTCATTATGTACAAATATTCCTCTATATCTCTTAGCTCATTAAACTCCATAACAATCACAGGAATAGAGCTGCAATGCAATTAACCTATTTTTAAATACCATTTTATTAGGGCAGAGAGGGGCTTAAAATAGGACAAGGAGGAAGGGAGGGACGGCGGGAAGAGGGAGTACAATAAGTATGCTGTAATTTCACAATGGCTCTCTTTCCACGTCTCTCAAAGCATACCCACACAGCAACACAGGTACAGCTTTACAATCATTCTTTATCTGAAAACAACAAAGACAAACTGTAACAGAGAGAAATTAAGATTGAATAGGTCCTGTAATCTTTGGATTGTCTAGTATAAAATAGCCAACAACCACAATGTATTATGAAAGCCAATATTACAGTTGAGACGTGTGTATTTCTGCAAATCCATCAATGTCAATGGGTTTGTATTTGTAAAACTTGGGAGTTTAGAGTTCTGAGTTAGAGTTTGGGCCAATGTTTTGTCTGTAGTTATTATTGGGCCTAGTGTTCTCTTTAGTTGTGAGCCATGTGGTTTCCCCCACCAACCCCTCAACACCCCTCTCTCCTCAGCACATGGTTTGGTCCATCTGTCCTCTCAAAACTCTGATACATCATGCCTCCCAAATCTGGGCGAGTGTATATACCTGAATACTTTATATTTTAGTACACACACCAGTGGAGGCTGGTGAGGGGAGGACGGCTCATAATAACGTCTGGAATGGGGTCAATGGAAGGGTATCAAAGATGTGGTTTCCTTGTGGTTGATACTATTCCATTGACTCCATTCCAGACATTATTATGAGCCATCCTTCCCTCAGCAGCCTCCACTGATACACACACACACACACACACACACACACACACACACACACACACACACACACACACACACACACACACACACACACACACACACAGTTGATAGTGTGGTAATCAAACATTTCCATTGAGTGGGTTGAAACCTACAATGTCATGGGTCACAGGGAAGAAAATGGGTCATAAAGAATGTTGTCTGGTATAAAGGTGGGCGGGTCACAAGAATATTGTAAAACCTTGAGGAGGTTGTGGGTGTGTACATGTCTCTGTGTGTAGAGTTGTCTTCAGCGTTGTCATTGAGAGTGTGGTAGCTTTCCTAGTGTGTGTGTGTTCATTAGAGTGGTCACCAGTCAGTGCAGTACATTAGATTGGTCACCAGTCAGTGCAGTACATTAGAGTGGTCACCAGTCAGTGCAGTATATTAGAGTGGTCACCAGTCAGTGCAGTTCATTAGAGTGGTCACCAGTCAGTGCAGTACATTAGAGTGGTCACCAGTCAGTGCAGTTCATTAGAGTGGTCACAGTCAGTGCAGTTCATTAGAGTGGTCACCAGTCAGTGCAGTTCATTAGAGTGGTCACCAGTCAGTGCAGTACATTAGAGGGGTCACCAGTCAGTGCAGTTCATTAGAGTGGTCACCAGTCAGTGCAGTACATGTAGATTGGTCACCAGTCAGTGCAGTACATTAGAGTGGTCACCAGTCAGTGCAGTATATTAGAGTGGTCACCAGTCAGTGCAGTTCATTAGAGTGGTCACCAGTCAGTGCAGTACATTAGAGTGGTCACCAGTCAGTGCAGTTCATTAGAGTGGTCACCAGTCAGTGCAGTTCATTAGAGTGGTCACCAGTCAGTGCAGTACATTAGAGTGGATCACACAGTCAGTGCAGTACATTAGAGTGGTCACCAGTCAGTTGACAGTCACTCTGGCAGACAGAGAGAAAGTCAGGTTTGTTCAAGGCTATGCCAACGCTATGGCAACAGAACTCCTCGATGGTAGTTCTGAGTTCCATCAGAAGGAAGTAGTCTAAATGGAAACCAAAGTCGGGTCAAAAGTGGCACCATGAAGGAAAATACCCTGTTCTTGTGTTGCTTGGGTTTGGCTTGGTACCAGTACAGGCCATCTTCACATTCACAAAAATCACAATTAAAACTTAATAAAATCAAATAAAATCACCTCTCAACTTAGTCTCTGGCTCCAATTTCTATAGGTTAAAAAAGAGAGAAAATCCCAATCAATATAAAAATGACATCATTCTGTAAATTAACACGATCTTCTAAACTCTTCAAAGCCTGGTGAAATGTGAACAACTCTTACACAAAGACAAGTATAGAATATGGCTCCCCACTGGTCGTACACTGTCACGCAAGTGGCTTAAATACTTTCACTTTTAAATGGCTATTAGAGAAAAAGGTACTTTAGGAATAAAATAAAATAAAAAGCACAAATACAAATAAAATACATTTTAAGTGGCATAAAACTGAAAATTATTTCATGTACAAAGTCAATTAAATAATATAGGTTCCAGTGCATTGGGAGATCAAATCAAATACAGCAACAAACTATAATAGAATACAAACAAATACCTTTAAAATCATAATTTTTCATCCTTTTTTCTGTACTGATCATAAGCCATATCAAATCAAAGCGTTGCCCTCAGTCCCTCACCCAAATCTGAAAGTCATTTGTTTACCTGTTATTATATTTATGTATTGTACGGCCGTAGTTTGGTTTCTACAGAGTTGGTTTGGTTAGTACCTGGTGAGTGTCTAGTTTAACCTGGTTGACCCAAAGCTGACAGTTCTACAAGCACAGACTGGGTGAGGTACTGAAGTCTCGCTCAAAGTCTTGATTTGAACACAGCCTCAAGGCACACTGCTGTGTGTGTGTGTGTGTGTGTGTGTGTGTGTGTGTGTGTGTGTGTGTGTGTGTGTGTGTGTGTGTGTGTGTGTGTGTGTGTGTGTGTGTGTGTGTGTGTGTGTGTGTGTGTGTGTGTGTGTGTGTGTGTTACAGTGGAGACAATGACATTACTGGGTTATCTAAGCCAATCTCTATGACTGCTCCTCTCTCTCCTAACTATACAGTACAACTTACTAAAAGACAACCCTCTCCCACCCTCTCCTCTCCCCACCCTCCATCTCAGCCAGAGAGAGTGGGGCTTCAGGTGGCTAACACAAGGCCCATTGGCAGGTTTGGGTCAGGGATACAGAAGATCCTGAGTCGCTACATAGCACCCTATGATGCTACACAGTGGCACTACTTAGAAACCTGTGGAGCTATATAACCCCTTGCATCGCTACAACACCTCTCTCCTCAACTTTCAGAGTTCACACAGGGGTCAGAGGTCATGGAGTGGACTTGGCAGTACCCACAAGGCTAAAGGTCATAGGTGACACAGGAGAAGGCAGTAGCTTGCAGACTCGAGGTCATGCCAGTGTGTTTTACAAAGTAAGGGGTCGAGGTCTGTGTGTCTCAAACCTTTGTCAGTGCCTCACATATTTCCCTTCAAATAACAGGGGCTCTTCTGTGTTAGAGTGAACTAGAATTTGTCTATGCTGTGCGCGTGTGTGTGTGTGTGTGTGTGCATGCGTGTAATAGATTGTTTATCATTCAGAGGTGCTCTGATATTTACAGTGGTAGGACACAATTATTTCAATCTGAAACGTGGTTTCATTTCTCATATTGCTGTTGAATGTGTATCTATACGAGTGCTAAGAAAGGGTGTGCATCTATGAGAATGTCAAGTTTGTGTGTGTAAGTGTGTATCAGTGTTTGTACAGCGTGCTTGGAGTGTGTGTGAGGGAGTTTAGAGTGCAAATGTATGCTGGCAGGGTTGTTGAACAGAGCATACACATGTCACAGTATATCAGTGCTCTGGGTCTATTTCTACTGTGTACATTACGTACCATATGTGTGTGTGTGTGTACACACTATGTGTGTGGTTCTACAGTGTGTGTGTGTATAATCC
>NC_052308.1:27232818-27347818 GCF_016432855.1 Salvelinus namaycush | reverse complement strand
CCCCCGCACACTGACTCTCTACCCCCGCACACTGACTCTATACCCCCGCACACTGACTCTGTACCCCCGCACACTGACTCTGTACCCCCGCACACTGACTCTCTACCCCCGCACACTGACTCTATACCCCCGCACACTGACTCTGTACCCCCGCACACTGACTCTGTACCCCGCACACTGACTCTCTACCCCCGCACACTGACTCTGTACCCCCGCACACTGACTCTCTACCCCCGCACACTGACTCTCTACCCCCGCACACTGACTCTGTACCCCCGCACACTGACTCTCTACCCCCGCACACTGACTCTATACCCCCGCACACTGACTCTCTACCCCCGCACACTGACTCTCTACCCCCGCACACTGACTCTATACCCCCGCACACTGACTCTCTACCCCCGCACACTGACTCTCTACCCCCGCACACTGACTCTGTACCCCCGCACACTGACTCTCTACCCCCGCACACTGACTCTCTACCCCCGCACACTGACTCTGTACCCCCGCACACTGACTCTATACCCCCGCACACTGACTCTATACCCCCGCACACTGACTCTGTACCCCCGCACACTGACTCTATACCCCCGCACACTGACTCTATACCCCCGCACACTGACTCTCTACCCCCGCACACTGACTCTCTACCCCCGCACACTGACTCTCTACCCCCGCACACTGACTCTGTACCCCCGCACACTGACTCTGTACCCCCGCACACTGACTCTGTACCCCCGCACACTGACTCTGTACCCCCGCACACTGACTCTGTACCCCCGCACACTGACTCTATACCCCCGCACACTGACTCTATACCCCCGCACACTGACTCTGTACCCCCGCACACTGACTCTGTACCCCCGCACACTGACTCTGTACCCCCGCACACTGACTCTGTACCCCCGCACACTGACTCTGTACCCCCGCACACTGACTCTGTACCCCCGCACACTGACTCTGTACCCCCGCACACTGACTCTGTACCCCCGCACACTGACTCTATACCCCCGCACACTGACTCTATACCCCCGCACACTGACTCTATACCCCCGCACACTGACTCTGTACCCCCGCACACTGACTCTGTACCCCCGCACACTGACTCTGTACCCCCGCACACTGACTCTGTACCCCCGCACACTGACTCTGTACCCCCGCACACTGACTCTATACCCCCGCACACTGACTCTGTACCCCGCACACTGACTCTGTACCCCCGCACACTGACTCTGTACCCCCGCACACTGACTCTGTACCCCCTGCACACTGACTCTGTACCCCCCCACACTGACTCTGTACCCCCGCACACTGACTCTGTACCCCCGCACACTGACCTGTACCCCCGCACATTGACCTGTACCCCCGCACATTGACCTGTACCCCCGCACATTGACCTGTACCCCCGCACATTGACCTGTACCCCCGCACATTGACCTGTACCCCCGCACATTGACCAGTACCCCCGCACATTGACCTGTACCCCCGCACATTGACCAGTACCCCCGCACATTGACCAGTACCCCCGCACATTGACCAGTACCCCCTGTATATAGCCTCGCTATTGTTATTTTACTGCTGTAACGACCTGTTGTATTCGGCACATGTGACAAATACCATTTTGATTTAACACAGGCACTACACATATACACCCTAAAAAACTAGTGTGACAGGCAATTAGACTTTAGTGCCAGAGCAGCAGAAAGGTGTGGGTTAAACATCCACCTGTGGGTTGCCCTGTATCAGCTGAATTACCACGGTGTGTGTGTGTGTGTGTGTGTGTGTGTGTGTGTGTGTGTGTGTGTGTGTGTGTGTGTGTGTGTGTAGAGGGAAAGAGAGAGAGGTGTACTTTAAACAGAGAGAGATAGTAAAAAGGAGAGGGATGTTCAAAAAGTGCAAACTCATTCATATTCAACTTTGCAAGAGAGACAGATAGGAGAGAGAGAGAGAGACATATAGGAGAGAGAGAGAGAGAGAGAGAGAGAGAGAGAGAGAGAGAGAGAGAGAGAGAGAGAGAGAGAGAGAGAGAGAGAGAGAGAGAGAGACAGATAGGAGAGAGAGAGAGACAGATAGGAGAGCGAGAGAGAGAGACAGATAGGAGAGAGAGAGAGAGACAGATAGGAGAGAGAGAGAGAGACATATAGGAGAGAGAGAGAGACATATAGGAGAGAGAGAGAGAGAGAGAGAGAGAGAGAGAGACAGATAGGAGAGAGAGAGAAACAGATAGGAGAGAGAGAGAGAGAGAGAGACAGATAGGAGAGAGAGAGAGAGAGACAGATAGGAGAGAGAGAGAGACAGATAGGAGAGAGAGAGAGAGAGACAGATAGGAGAGAGAGAGACAGATAGGAGAGAGAGAGAGAGAGACAGATAGGAGAGAGAGAGAGAGACATAGGGGAGAGAGAGAGAGAGACATATGGGAGAGAGAGAGAGAGACATATAGGGGTAGAGAGAGAGAGACAGAGAGAGAGAGAGAGACAGATAGGAGAGAGAGAGAAACAGATAGGAGAGAGAGAGAGAGAGAGAGACAGATAGGAGAGAGAGAGAGAGACAGATAGGAGAGAGAGAGAGAGAGACAGATAGGAGAGAGAGAGAGAGAGACAGATAGGAGAGAGAGAGAGAGAGACAGATAGGAGAGAGAGAGAGACAGATAGGAGAGAGAGAGAGAGAGACAGATAGGAGAGAGAGAGACAGATAGGAGAGAGAGAGAGAGAGACAGATAGGAGAGAGAGAGAGACAGATGGGAGAGAGAGAGAGAGACAGATAGGAGAGAGAGAGAGAGACAGATAGGAGAGAGAGAGAGAGATATAGGAGAGAGAGAGAGAGATATAGGAGAGAGAGAGAGAGATATAGGAGAGAGAGAGAGAGAGAGATAGAGAGAGAGAGACAGATAGGAGAGAGAGAGAAACAGATAGGAGAGAGAGAGAGAGAGAGACAGATAGGAGAGAGAGAGAGACAGATAGGAGAGAGAGAGAGAGAGACAGAGAGACAGATAGGAGAGAGAGAGAGAGAGAGAGAGAGAGAGAGAGAGAGAGAGAGACAGATAGGAGAGAGAGAGACAGATAGGAGAGAGAGAGAGACAGATAGGAGAGAGAGAGAGAGACAGATAGGAGAGAGAGAGAGAGACAGAGAGGAGAGAGAGAGAGAGAGAGGAGAGAGAGAGAGAGAGAGAGAGACAGATAGGAGAGAGAGATAGACAGATAGGAGAGAGAGAGAGAGAGAGAGAGAGAGAGGAGAGAGAGAGAGAGATAGGAGAGAGAGAGAGAGAGACAGATAGGAGAGAGAGAGAGAGAGAGAGAGAGATAGGAGAGAGAGAGAGAGAGAGAGAGAGAGAGATAGGAGAGAGAGAGAGAGACAGATAGGAGAGAGAGAGAGATACAGATAGGAGAGAGAGAGAGAGAGAGAGAGAGAGAGCAAGGGAAAGGGCAGAATAAACTCACTCAGGTTGTGGTTGTCTTTCTTCTGTCTCTCCTTGGCCATCGCACGGGCTTCTGCATCTTGACAAAAACAACAAGCAATGAACTAACACTGTCCTCACACAACCCATCAACACTAACTACTATCAGCTGCCAAAAAAACCTTAGAGACGGTATGTACATCCCTATGAGACGGTACAGTATGTACGTCCCCATGAGACGGTATGTACGTCCCCATGAGACGGTATGTACGTCCCCATGAGACGGTATGTACGTCCCCATGAGACGGTATGTACGTCCCCATGAGACGGTATGTACGTCCCCATGAGACGGTATGTACGTCCCTATGAGACGGTATGTACGTCCCCATGAGACGGTATGTACGTCCCCATGAGACGGTATGAACGTCCCTATGAGACGCTATGTACGTCCCTATGAGACGGTATGTACGTCCCTATGAGACGGTATGTACGTCCCCATGAGACGGTATGTACGTCCCCATGAGACGCTATGTACGTCCCTATGAGACGGTATGTACGTCCCTATGAGATGGTATGAACGTCCCCATGAGACGGTATGAACGTCCCTATGAGACGGTATGTACGTCCCCATGAGACGGTATGTACGTCCCCATGAGACGGTATGTACGTCCCTATGAGACGGTATGTACGTCCCTATGAGATGGTATGAACGTCCCCATGAGACGGTATGAACGTCCCCATGAGACGGTATGTACGTCCCTATGAGACGGTATGTACGTCCCTATGAGACGGTATGTACGTCCCCATGAGACGGTATGTACGTCCCCATGAGACGGTATGAACGTCCCTATGAGACGCTATGTACGTCCCTATGAGACGGTATGTACGTCCCTATGAGACGGTATGTACGTCCCCATGAGACGGTATGTACGTCCCTATGAGACGGTATGTACGTCCCTATGAGACGGTATGTACGTCCCCATGAGACGGTATGTACGTCCCCATGAGACGCTATGTACGTCCCTATGAGACGGTATGTACGTCCCTATGAGATGGTATGAACGTCCCCATGAGACGGTATGTACGTCCCTATGAGACGCTATGTACGTCCCTATGAGACGCTATGTACGTCCCTATGAGACGGTATGTACGTCCCTATGAGATGGTATGTCCTGTGAAACATTACTAAAGGAAACCTGGGCTGATTGATGTAACTCACAGGCTGGCCCTCACAAACGGGTGTGAAATGACACATTACAGTAGAAACGTGTGGCTTCAGAAAAACACTGTTTCATAACATGTTAACAGCCATGAACCCATTGGGATGTTTATGTGGTGCTCCTCTGCTGAGTGTGTGAAGCACGCATATTCATTTGTGTGTGTGTCAAATGTGCATTAGGATGCACATGTGTGAAAGAGTGTGTAGTGAGTGTGATTTCTGTTTGTAGTTTGGGGTGATAGAGAGTGTGATTTCTGTTTGTAGTTTGGGGTGATAGAGAGTGTGATTTCTGTTTGTAGTTTGGGGTGATAGAGAGTGCGATTTCTGTTTGTAGTTTGGGGTGATAGAGAGTGTGATTTCTGTTTGTAGTTTGGGGTGATAGAGAGTGTGATTTCTGTTTGTAGTTTGGGGTGATAGAGAGTGTGATTTCTGTTTGTAGTTTGGGGTGATAGAGAGTGTGATTTCTGTTTGTAGTTTGGGGTGATAGAGAGTGTGCAGATCACTTTAACTCACTCAACTGGGATACAGTGTTTCCCCGTAACTGTCAATGAAGAACTACATTGCTTCATTTATTCATTTAATTTCATCACAGCAGAAGTGACGTTCAATGAACCCGTCGTTTTGAGAAAAATAGACCCTGCAGAGGAGGCTGGTGGGAGGAGCTGTGTGGTTGCTGTGTGTCTAAGCTTGTCTCTGATTAGTTGCCATGGCTGTGCCTGCGGCTGTGATTGGTCCTACCCGTCAGCTCTCGTTTGATGGCCAGGTTGGCAGGGCAGGAGTTGCTGGTCATGGCGATGGATTGACCGGTCATCCCAGGGCCCGTGTACACGTCCAGGTGACTGCTGGACAGAGGGAGCTGAGGAGGGGACACACATCAGAATGAGCATCGCATAACCTACACTCTATAATATCAATAACACAGAGGATTCGTCATTCAGGTCACTCTCTTTGTGAGATGAGAATCCATGGAAAGAGGAGATTGAAGGGTTAAACAGGGGTTATGCATGCTAATACTTCAGATGAAGTATCTTCACTTAATCTCTTACAAATGACTAGTCACTTACTCTCCTATCAAGTTCAATGAAGAATGGGTTCCAACAATGACACCAAGCACATCCTTCAGATGGGGAAATGATAGTTAGATAAACTATTCTTACAAGCCACTCTATTTTCAGGGCAGTTTAGACCCCACGTTAAGTCCTTGCGGTTGTTTGATAGCCTGATACACAACAGAATTCAGGAAACCCAACGAAGCACGAAACACAACCTAGGAACACATTTTTTTTTTCCATAAACACTGTTTCCTGAGATCACCCTCAATTAACTGATTGAGAGAGAGAGAGAGACAGAGACAGAGAGAGTGAGACAGAGAGAGTGAGACAGAGACAGAGAGAGTGAGACAGAGTGACATATTTCCCTCAGGTTACACAGACCCATAAAGAATATGAAAACAAATCCAATTTTAATTAACTCTCATATCTACTGGGTGAAATTCCACAGTGTGCATCACAGCAGCAATATTTGTGAACGGTTGCCACAAGAAAATAGCAACCAGTGAAGAACAAACACCATTGTAAATACAACCCATATTTATGTTTATTTATTTTCCATTTTGCACATTGTTACAACACTGTATATAGCCATAACATGACATTTTAAATGTCTCTATACCATTGGAACTGGAGTGTAATATTTAGTGTTCATTTTTTATTGTTTATTTCACTTTTGTTTATTATCCATTTCACTTGCTTTGGCAATGTAAACATATGTTTCCCATGCCAATAAAGCCCTTTGAATTAAATTGAATTTAGAGAGAGAGACAGAGAGACAGAATGGTGAAGGCAGTGTCTCCTGGGAGTTATATGGCATCATATTGTGCGTAACCCTGGTTAGCCCTCTGAGCCTGAGGGAACTTAATAAACACACAGTGTGTTACATGTTTAGTGGCTGTAAAGAGCAGATAGCAGAAGATAACAGGCCAATATCACACCTGGAAACTACTGCCTCTAACTGCCTCTGCTCTGACAGACACACAACTATTGACTATCGGTCTCTCTTCTTATCTCTACAGCTTTATTCTCTGACCATATCTCTAGCCCAGCCTCTGTTTGGAAGACTAGCGGTCTCCTCTGTAGAGGTTGTGTAGAGGTTGTGTAGAGGTTGTGTAGCTGTTACGTAGCAGGCCCTATGGGCTACTACTAGTCAAGCACCCTGATAAGGGATTTGAAGATGAAACCTCCAATAATAAAGAAACACTTTGAATTCCACACAAGAGGATGTGGCTGAATATCTCCTTTGCAATACTAATGAGGCTTGACTGATAGGAGAGGTAGATACCTTATCACTGAGACTACTGACGAGCAGCCCGGTCTCACTCACACATGCACACAGTTAAACCACAGGCTCAAAACAGACCGCTAAGTGGACGGAGACCTCTGATCACTCATCAAGCAAACAGATCTACAGTACACTGATCAAAAGGAAATGACGTCTTCAGTAGGGTCTTCCTCTCCGTTATCTTAAATCTGGGACATGAAGTTAAGAGTTAGGTGTAACCCTCTCCTCTCCTTGTCCCTTCCTCTCCCCTCTCTGTGACTGTCTCCCATCCTACACACAATCAGCATGACCCGATAATGTCCATTTATAACAAACTCTCACTCTCGCAGGTCAGTCATGCCTGGCATTCTCTCAGTGGCATTCCCAAGCTTTCCTTAAACTCACAGATTCCACAGATTCCAGGGAGTATACCATGATAATCCACGGATTAGCAGATGAGTTTCATTCATTAGGGGAAAACTCAGTGTTTAAGGAAAGTTAACGAGGAAAGAACCTCCAAAAGCAGAGAGAAGATTTGTAAGGTAACTGACATTAGCCCTGAGGGATCTCATTATAAACATCTCAGCAGAGCACAGGGACCTTGACAGAGACAGAGAGAACAGCATAACTGTTTACAGGTCTGCATATTAAGTCTCTACAGAACTAAAAAACAAGCACATCTTCTTCGCTGATTTGTTGCACATCTGGTGCAAAATTGTAGCAATGCGATGGGAATACCTTATCTCCCTCACCATCAATACTCCATACAGACAGCTGAATCCATGCACAGAGCCACTTTATACCACTGTCCCAGCATGCAAATCACACCGCTCAGTTTAGCTCCTGGACGGGCAATCAATTTCCAAATAGCTAAATCTAACCAATGACTATGATATTGAATATTATGTAATCACACACACCCAACAAAACACAACACAATACACACAGTACTGAGTGATCAAGAGCCAATCAACTGAACCAGGAACACCAAGAGATAAACCCAGAGAATGCCCTTCCACACACACACACACACACACACACACACACACACACACACACACACACACACACACACACACACACACACACACACACACACACACACACACACACACACACACACACACACACACACACACGATAGAGCAGGGAGACAGGGGAGAAGCCAGCAGTGACCTTTACGCTGTCATGCCAGACAGTTAATGTCCCATGCAGTTCTCTCTCTAATGGCCGAGCGTGTCCCTCACTGGAAGTTTGCCCACAGCGATAGGCCTCAGCTCAACCGCTCCCATATCAAAGTGCTGCTTCCTTCCAGCCTCCAGCCTGCAGCACCAGCCCCAGGGGCCTGAGGACTAGACTCATCCCCTAATCAGAGACTCGAGGCTGGGAGTTAGAGATGACCCGCCCTGCCCCAGCCCCAGCCAATCCAGAGAGGGGTCATGAGGGAGGGGGGCATAACTCTCCTAACTCTCCTGCCTCACTACTGACCAAGATGGGGGAACAAATACACAAACCTCATATTTCCCAACCACACACACAAATGCATGCACACACACAGACACACACACAAACCAGAGCGCAGACCTCTTACCAGTTGGATCTGTTCCCCATCTATCACCTCCACGATGGCATACGTCTTATTCATCTCCTTCCTCCTTTCGTCCTTCTCTGGATACGTCTCCCTCTTACTCTCTCACACTGACTCACTGGCTCGCTCCAGCCCTCCTCAGAGACTAACCAATCTCACCAAATCCCTCTCTCTTCTACCTCTCGGCTATACAATGAACTTTCCCCTAACTGGACTTTCAGCCTGTTTTTCCCCCATTCCCCTCCTCCTTCTCCTCCACCTCTCCTTCCCTCTTCCTCTCTTTCCAAATGCCTTGTAAACAAGTTGTACTCTACCTAGCGGTGGTTTAATTGTTCATTCGGAGCCATTCCTTTAAAACACAGAGCTCTGTGCTTCTGCTCGAAGAAAGACGCTCTCAGACCACAGACTTTTTTAGGGCTAGGAATGCCCCTCTTCCTCTCTCTTTCAAAACTGCAGCACTTCACGTCAATAATTTAAAATCAATGAAATACTTAGAGTCCTTTAAAACAACTGAAGGTTTCCCCTGAGGTGGGAAGGCAGCAGCACCAGACAGCTAATTGAAGCCAATATAGATCAGCAGTTATTCATTAAACACTAAGGAACAAAAAACCACAGGCCCACTGCCCCCCCGCCAACATCAAATATCGGCCATTTTGAAGTTTGGGAAGCTAAATGCAACAGTAATAACAACAACAGTAGTTCTCAGATAGGACACAAACATACAGTAGTTCTCAGATAGGACACAAACATACAGTAGTTCTCAGACAGGACACAAACATACAGTAGTTCTCAGATAGGACACAAACATACAGTAGTTCTCAGACAGGACACAAACATACAGTAGTTCTCAGACAGGACACAAACATACAGTAGTTCTCAGATAGGACACAAACATACAGTAGTTCTCAGATAGGACACAAACATACAGTAGTTCTCAGACAGGACACAAACATACAGTAGTTCTCAGATAGGACACAAACATACAGTAGTTCTCAGACAGGACACAAACATACAGTAGTTCTCAGACAGGACACAAACATACAGTAGTTCTCAGATAGGACACAAACATACAGTAGTTCTCAGATAGGACACAAACATACAGTAGTTCTCAGACAGGACACAAACATACAGTAGTTCTCAGACAGGACACAAACATACAGTAGTTCTCAGACAGGACACAAACAACAGTAGTTCTCAGATAGGACACAAACATACAGTAGTTCTCAGACAGGACACAAACATACAGTAGTTCTCAGACAGGACACAAACATACAGAAGAGTCTGTAGCTTAAGATGGAGGGATTCTGATAAACGGAACAACGCGTCTCTTTCTCCCCTCAGAGCCCAGTCACAGCCTTAGTACTGATGAGTCGGCATAATCACCCCATTGACTCACACAGGGAGGGGTGGACTGGGACCAAAATAGAACAGAGAGGGGTAAGACAGGGGTGAGAGAGGGGTGAGAGACGGGTGATAGAGGTAGATAGAGGGGTGAGAAAGGACACGGGAGAGGCAGAAAGTGGTGAGAGATGGGTAGAGGAACGTCAAGAGGAGTACGTAAAGGGCAGAGAGGGTACAAACCTAAAATAGCCCACTGGAAGACTGATCATAAACTATACTGAACAAAAATATAAACGCAACATGTAAAGTGTTTGTCCCATGAGCTGAAATAAAACATCCCTGTTAGTGAGCAGTTCTCCTTTACCAAGAGAATCCATCCACCTGACAGGTGTGGCATATTAAGAAGCTGATTAAACTGCATGATCATTACACAGGTGCACCTTGTACTGGGGACTCTAAAATTTACAGTTGTCGTCACACAACACAATGCCATTGATGTCTTAAGTTTTGAGGGAGTGTGCAATCAGCATGCTGACTGCAGGAATGTCCACCAGAGCTGTTGCCAGAAAATGTAATGTTCATTTCTCTACCATAAGCGTTCTCCAACGTCATTTTAGAGAATTTGGCGGTACGTCCAACCGGCCTCACAACCGCAGATCACGTGTAACCATGGCAGCCCAGGACCTCCACTTCTGGTTTCTTCACCTGTGGGATCGTCTGAGACCAGCCACCCGGACAGCTGATGAAATTAAGGAGTCTGTCTGTAATAAAGCCATTTTGTGGGGAATAACTCATTCTGATTGGCTGGGCCTGGCTCCCAAGTGGGAGGATTATGCCCTCCCAGGACCACCCATGTCTGCACCCCTGCCCAGTCATGTGAAATCTATAGATTAGGGCCTAATTCATTAATTTCAATTGATTTCCTTATATGAACTGTAACTAAAATCGTTGAAATGGTTGCATATTGCGTTTATACACTGCTCAAAAAAATAAAGGGAACACTAAAATAACACATCCTAGATCTGAATGAATGAAATATTCTTATTAAATACTTTTTTCTTTACATAGTTGAATGTGCTGACAACAAAATCACACAAAAATGATCAATGGAAATCAAATTTATCAACCCATGGAGGTCTGGATTTGGAGTCACACTCAAAATTAAAGTGGAAAACCACACTACAGGCTGATCCAACTTTGATGTAATGTCCTTAAAACAAGTCAAAATGAGGCTCAGTAGTGTGTGTGGCCTCCACGTGCCTGTATGACCTCCCTACAACGCCTGGGCATGCTCCTGATGAGGTGGCGGATGGTCTCCTGAGGGATCTCCTCCCAGACCTGGACTAAAGCATCCGCCAACTCCTGGACAGTCTGTGGTGCAACGTGGCGTTGGTGGATGGAGCTAGACATGATGTCCCAGATGTGCTCAATTGGATTCAGGTCTGGGGAACGGGCGGGCCAGTCCATAGCATCAATGACTACCTCTTGCAGGAACTGCTGACACACTCCAGCCACATGAGGTCTAGCATTGTCTTGCATTAGGAGGAACCCAGGGCCAACCGCACCAGCATATGGTCTCACAAGGGGTCTGAGGATCTCATCTCAGTACCTAATGGCAGTCAGGCTACCTCTGGCAGGCACATGGAGGGCTGTGCGGCCCCCCAAAGAAATGCCACCCCACACCATGACTGTCCCACCGCCAAACCGGTCATGCTGGAGGATGTTGCAGGCAGCAGAACGTTCTCCACGGCGTCTCCAGACTCTGTCACGTCTGTCACATGTGCTCATGTGCTCAGTGTGAACCTGCTTTCATCTGTGAAGAGCACATTGCGCCAGTGGCGAATTTGCCAATCTTGGTGTTCTCTGGCAAATGCCAAACGTCCTGCACGGTGTTGGGCTGTAAGCACAACCCCCACCTGTGGACGTCGGGCCCTCATACCACCCTCATGGAGTCTGTTTCTGACCGTTTGAGCAGACACATGCACATTTGTGGCCTGCTGGAGGTCATTTTGCAGGGCTCTGGCAGTGATCCTCCTTGCACAAAGGCGGAGGTAGCGGTCCTGCTGCTGGGTTGTTGCCCTCCTACGGCCTCCTCCACGTCTCCTGATGTACTGGCCTGTCTCCTGGTAGCGCCTCCATGCTCTGGACACTACGCTGACAGACACAGCAAACCTTCTTGCCACAGCTCGCATTGATGTGCCATCCTGGATGAGCTGCACTACCTGAGCCACTTGTGTGGGTTGTAGACTCCGTCTCATGCTACCACTAGAGTGAAAGCACCGCCAGCATTCAAAAGTGACCAAAACATCAGCCAGGAAGCATAGGAACTGAGAAGTGGTCTGTGGTCACCACCTGCAAAACCACTCCTTTATTGCGGGTGTCTTGCTAATTGCCTATAATTTCCACCATT
Source organism: Salvelinus namaycush (assembly GCF_016432855.1). NCBI lineage: Eukaryota > Metazoa > Chordata > Actinopteri > Salmoniformes > Salmonidae > Salvelinus > Salvelinus namaycush. Next base: position 27,335,550 of record NC_052308.1, on the reverse strand, counting down.
TGTCTATTCCATTTGCACAACAGCATGTGCAATTTATTGTCAATCAGTGTTGCTTCCTAAGTGGACAGTTTGATTTCACAGAAGTGTGATTGACTTGGAGTTACATTGTGTTGTTTAAGTGTTCCCTTTATTTTTTTGAGCAGTTTATTTTTCTTCAGTATATTAGTCCTATCTATCCATCCATCTCGACACACACCCACCTAACCCCTGGAATAGTCATTTCAACCCAGTTCAGAAGCGTTCAATCCTTGACAATCCCACCCAGGTTGAAAATGTACTGTCTGTATGGTATAATACTTACTGTGTTGGACATCTGAACAGGGTCAATGTACTGCTGGATGTCATCATAGCTCGACTGCATGCTGATGATGTCATCGATGACCTCATCCATCTGTGCCAAGAACAAGAAGGGAAAAACTGTTTAAATATTATACATTCAAGTACACTAAGATCAGTGATGCCACATCATATACAAACAGACCAAGGCAGCCATGTTGTGCAAACTGAGTAGATCAACTTCATTATCATGCCAGACGTTTCTTGCAGATAAGTGCTACACATTGGTGGTGAATGAAGTTCCCTATATAAGTGTGAGCCAGCTCTCTGGAAAAAGGTTGTTCAAATGAATTATGTGAAAAGTTATCATTAACTCTTTATTGACCATCTCTTGCACCTTGTACAGTAAGCTTCTCCGATGCACAGTATGCACCTTGTACAGTAAGCTTCTCCGATGCACAGTATGCACCTTGTACAGTAAGCTTCTCCGATGCACAGTATGCACCTTGTACAGTAAGCTTCTCCGATGCACAGTATGCACCTTGTACAGTAAGCTTCTCCGATGCACAGTATGCACCTTGTACAGTAAGCTTCTCCGATGCACAGTATGCACATTGTACAGTAAGCTTCTCCGATGCACAGTATGCACCTTGTACAGTAAGCTTCTCCGATGCACAGTATGCACCTTGTACAGTAAGCTTCTCCGATGCACAGTATGCACCTTGTACAGTAAGCTTCTCCGATGCACAGTATGCACCTTGTACAGTAAGCTTCTCCGATGCACAGTATGCACCTTGTACAGTAAGCTTCTCCGATGCACAGTATGCACCTTGTACAGTAAGCTTCTCCGATGCACAGTATGCACCTTGTACAGTAAGCTTCTCCGATGCACAGTATGCACATTGTACAGTAAGCTTCTCCGATGCACAGTATGCACCTTGTACAGTAAGCTTCTCCGATGCACAGTATGCACCTTGTACAGTAAGCTTCTCCGATGCACAGTATGCACATTGTACAGTAAGCTTCTCCGATGCACAGTATGCACCTTGTACAGTAAGCTTCTCCGATGCACAGTATGCACATTGTACAGTAAGCTTCTCCGATGCACAGTATGCACCTTGTACAGTAAGCTTCTCCGATGCACAGTATGCACCTTGTACAGTAAGCTTCTCCGATGCACAGTATGCACCTTGTACAGTAAGCTTCTCCGATGCATAGTATGCACCGTGTACAGTAAGCTTCTTCAATGCACAGTATGCACATTGTACAGTAAGCTTCTCCGATGCACAGTATGCACCTTGTACAGTAAGCTTCTCCGATGCACAGTATGCACATTGTACAGTAAGCTTCTCCGATGCACAGTATGCACATTGTACAGTAAGCTTCTCCGATGCACAGTATGCACCTTGTACAGTAAGCTTCTTCAATGCACAGTATGCACCTTGTACAGTAAGCTTCTTCGATGCACAGTATGCACCTTGGCTGGACTGCAACATACGGAATGGTCTATGTTCCTCTCTAACTGGACTAGAGACTCTCAGCTGATGGTTAACTGTTCTGGTAACTGTTCTGTTAACTGACTTGAGGCTGAGGCTAGTTGAGGTTAACTAACTGTTCTGTTAACTGACTTGAGGCTGAGGCTAGTTGAGGTTAACTAACTGTTCTGTTAACTGACTTGAGGCTGAGGCTAGTTGAGGTTAACTAACTGTTCTGTTAACTGACTTGAGGCTGAGGCTAGTTGAGGTTAACTAACTGTTCTGTTAACTGACTTGAGGCTGAGGCTAGTTGAGGTTAACTAACTGTTCTGTTAACTGACTTGAGGCTGAGGCTAGTTGAGGTTAACTAACTGTTCTGTTAACCTGTTTTGGCTGCAGGGGCAGTATTGAGTAGCCAGATAAAAGGTGCCCATTTCAAACGGCCTTGTACTCAATTCTTGCTCGTACAATATGCATATTATTATTAATATTGGATAGAAAACACTCTCTAGTTTCTAAAACCGTTTGAATTATGTCTCTGAGTGAAACAGAACTCATTCTGCAGCACATTTCCTGTCAGGGAGTGAGATTTCAGAAATCGAGGTCCCTGTTCTGGGGTCAGTTTGTAAGTCCCTATGTACGCTGTGGGGCTACAAACACTGCATACGCCTTCCTCTAGATGTCAGTAAGTGGTGAGAATTTGAATGGAGTGGATTGCGCAATCTGGGACCTTATATAAGACCATGGAGCGGAAGTACCGTCCTTTTCAACGGTGCGCCTGGCGCGGTAGGGACATCAGAGTGGCCTCCTGCCAAGCTTTCGTTTTGCCAGTTCTATATCTCCGGTCATGTTTTTATTCGTTATAGTTGTTAAAGACATCATAAGGTAGTTAATTTAAACCGACTTATAGCAATTTATATCCGTTTATTGCGATTTTCTGGCATTTCTTTGTGACGCGCTTTCAAGAGTTGGACACCTTTCCGGCACATGGCTAACGTTAGGGGCGATTTCGACAGGACAAGAGGACATCTTTCAACTAAAAGACGATTGTTCTGGACAAAGGACACCTTTCATGATGTTACAGGACTGTCATCTGAAGAATTCTGAGAAGGTTAGTGAAAAAATTAATATATTTTGGTGGTGAATACGTTATCGCTATGTTTGGCTGGAATCAATGCTGTTGTGTGGTTTGCTATTGTGGTAAGCTAATATAACGCTATATTGTGTTTTCGCTGTAAAACACTTAGAAAATCTGAAATATTGTCTGGATTCACAAGATCTGTGTCTTTCAATTGCTGTACGCTGTGTATTTTTAAGAAATGTTTTATGATGAGTAATTAGGTAATACACGTTGCTCTCTGTAGTTATTCTAGTCGCTTTGGGGAGAGTTGTGATGGTGGCTGCAATGGTAAACTATGATTTATACCTGAAATATGCACATTTTTCTAACAAAACATATGCTATACAATAAATATGTTATCAGACTGTCATCTGATGAAGTTGTTTCTTGGTTAGTGGCTATTTATATCTTTATTTGGTCGAATTTGTGATAGCTACTGATGGAGTAAAAAACTGATGGAGTAAAAAAAGTGGTGTCTTTTGCTATCGTGGTTAGCTAATAGATTTACATATTGTGTCTTCCCTGTAAAACATTTTAAAAATCGGACATGTTGGCTGGATTCACAAGATGTGTACCTTTCATATGCTGTATTGGACTTGTTAATGTGTGAAAGTTAAATATTTAAAAAAATATATATATTTTGAATTTCGCGCCCTGCACTTGAGCTGGCTGTTGTCATAAGTGTACCGACGTCGGGCTTGCAGCCATAAGAAGTTAACTGACTTGAGGCTGAGGCTAGTTGAGGTTAACTAACTGTTCTGTTAACTGACTTGAGGCTGAGGCTAGTTGAGGTTAACTAACTGTTCTGTTAACTGACTTGAGGCTGAGGCTAGTTGAGGTTAACTAACTGTTCTGTAGTTGAGTGATGCACTTCTGAACTCTACAGTTGCTGGTCTGCTCAGGTCTGTAGAAGATGCTGGGGAAGTTACATGTGTTGCTACGCCAGTGTGTGTGTGTGTGGACCAAAGTCTGTGGGGTTCAAAGGGCGTTGCAGTGTGTGTTATCCCCCTGTCATGCGTTATGCTGTAATTACTTTAGCGAGGCCATAATGGAGCATTTAAAGTGCAATGATAATCAGAGCTAGTTAGCCTCAGTTAGCTAACACAGCGACCTTTGGGTGCACACTGCTGTACAACGCCTTTATAGAGCTGGCCCTGGGTCTGTGGATGCCACCGAGATCAATAGCCGGTCTTTGCGTGCGCGTGCACACACACACACACACACACACACACACACACACACACACACACACACACACACACACACACACACACACACACACACACACACACACACACACACACACACACACACACACACAGCAGAGATGGTAGGTTGCACTCCATCATAATAAGGTGCAATGCTGTCATAATGATGCCTTCATAAACTGTGAATAGAATATAACGTAATCCCTAAATCCTCTCTTTATACAGCCTGGTAATCAAGTTGTATAGGAGATATTGCAGGGTTATATGTTCAATCCCACACGTTCTAGGCTTTATGGACCAAGGGAATGTGTCCATGATTTATGTCTTGTTGAGGTCAGGTTAGCCCCCTCAGAAATACAGTGAATTACAGAACATCACTTTCTCACAGATTATCACAGCTGAGACGGGCTTTTATGTTTGTCTAGACATGAGCTTTAGTACAACAGTGTGTGTTTGTGTTGAGTGTGAGAGAGTATATCTGTGTTGTGATTGTGTGCATACGTAGTTTGCATCTGTGTGTTCATGAACTGTATGTATTCCTGAAGTATCCAACCCAGTAGCACTCCAGAATCATTGGAAATCCCTGTGTGTATTTGCTGTGTGTGAGTGTGTGAGTGTGAGGGTGTGTATGGATTGTATGTGTGCAAGTGTGTGTGTAAGTACCTCGTGTACCTCGTTCTCGTGGCTGGAGCCGATGTTGAGCATGGCCATAGGGCTGTTGGGTGCGCTGTTTCCTGTGATGAGCTGCTCCGTACGGAGCCGGGGGGAGTGGAGAGGAGGGGGGGCCGAGGAAGAGGCCCCCGGGGGGGCCAGAGTGGGGGGAGGGGATGGCTGGACCACCCCTGTTACTGCATGCACCGTCTGCACAGAGAGGAGAGAGAGAGTGTTGAAGAAAGAGATGGAGGGAGAGAGAGACCAAGACAGATAGAGACAGAGAGAAAGAGGCAGACTGCGAGGTACCTGCTTGGTGGCGTAGGTGGTGGAGAGGTACTCCTTCACCTGTTGTCTCTGGGACTGGCGAATGTGGTAGTCTGTAGGGTTCTCCAGGTGAGTCTGCACCTGAACACACACAAGTAACACACCACACCAAGACTTAAACACAGTTGACATCATAATCAGACAAACTGCTCATCCTATCAGACATACATTACTGAATTCTCTCTGAACTATGTCAACAGCTTCATTTACCATTGCGTGCTGGTTGTCCATTGTCCATTGGTATGAGCCACAATGCCACAACAGTTTGTTGTGTATGGAACCCCAACATTGTAAAGCCTGCAGTCCCCAGGCCTGACCAGGGAGTAATAGGGGGTAGTAATAGAGGGTAGTAATAGAGTAGAGTATGGTAGGGTAGAATGGGGTAGAGTAGAATGGAGTAGGGCCGAGTAGAATAGGGTAGAGTAGAGTAGAGTAGGGTCGAGTAGAATAGAGTATGGTAGAGTAGAATAGAGTATGGTAGAGTAGAATAGAGTATGGTAGAATAGGGTAGAGTAGAATAGGGTAGAGTAGAGTAGAATAGAATAGAGTATGGTAGAATAGGGTAGAGTAGAATAGGGTAGAGTAGAGTAGAATAGGGTAGGGTTGAGTAGAGTAGAATAGGGTAGAGTAGAGTAGGGTAGAGTAGAATAGGGTACGGTAGAGTAGAGTAGGGTAGAGTAGAGTAGGGTAGAGTAGAATAGGGTAGAGTAGAATAGGGTAGAGTAGAATAGGGTAGGGTAGAGTAGAATAGAGTAGGGTAGAGTGTGGTAGAGTATAATAGAGTAGAGTATGGTAGAGTAGAATAGGGTAGAGTAGAATAGAGTAGGGTCGAGTAGAATAGGGTAGAGTAGGGTAGAGTAGAATAGAGTATGGTATGGTAGAGTAGAATATAGTATGGTAGAATAGGGTAGAGTAGAATAGGGTAGAGTAGAGTAGAATAGAATAGAGTATGGTAGAATAGGGTAGAGTAGAATAGGGTAGAGTAGAATAGGGTAGGGTTGAGTAGAATAGGGTAGGGTTGAGTAGAGTAGAATAGAGTATGGTAGAGTAGAATAGGGTAGAGTAGAATAGGGTAGGGTAGAATAGGGTACGGTAGAGTAGAGTAGAATAGGGTAGGGTAGAATAGGGTAGAGTAGAATAGGGTACGGTAGAGTAGAATACAGTAGGGTAGAGTAGGGTAGAGTATAATAGAGTAGAGTATGGTAGAGTAGAATAGGGTAGAGTAGAATAGAGTAGGGTCGAGTAGAATAGGGTAGAATAGGGTAGAGTAGAATAGGGTAGGGTAGAGTAGAATAGAGTATGGTAGAATAGGGTAGAGTAGAATAGGGTAGAGTAGAGTAGAATAGAGTATGGTAGAATAGGGTAGAGTAGAATAGGGTAGAATAGAATAGGGTAGGGTTGAGTAGAATAGGGTAGGGTTGAGTAGAGTAGAATAGGGTAGAGTAGAATAGGGTAGAGTAGAATAGGGTAGGGTTGAGTAGAGTAGAATAGGGTAGAGTAGAATAGGGTAGAGTAGAATAGGGTAGGGTTGAGTAGAGTAGAATAGGGTAGAGTAGAATAGGGTAGAGTAGAATAGGGCACGGTAGAGTAGAGTAGAATAGGGTAGGGTAGAGTAGGGTAGAATAGGGTAGAGTAGAATAGGGTAGAGTAGAATAGGGTAGAGTAGAATAGGGTAGAGTAGAATAGGGTAGGGTAGAGTAGAGTAGAATAGGGTAGAGTAGAGTAGGGTAGAATAGAATAGGGTACGGTAGAGTAGAGTAGAATACAGTAGGGTAGAGTAGGGTAGAGTAGAATAGGGTAGAGTAGAATAGGGTAGGGTAGAGTAGAGTAGAATATGGTAGGGTAGAGTAGGGTAGAATAGAATAGGGTACGGTAGAGTAGAGTAGAATACAGTAGGGTAGAGTAGGGTAGGGTAGAAGATAGTATGGTAGAATAGGGTATAATAGAATAGGGTAGGGTAGAGTAGAGTATGGTGGAGTAGGGTAGAATAGGGTAGAGTAGAATAGGTTAGGGTAGAATAGAAAAGAGTATGGTAGAATAGGGTAGAATAGAATAGGGTAGGGTAGAGTAGAATAGGGTAGTGTAGAATAGAATATGGTAGAGTAGGGTAGAGTAGAGCATGGTAGAGTACGGCAGAGTAGGGTAGAGTAGAATAGGGCAGAGTAGAATAGGGTAGGGTAGAATAGGGTAGAGTAGAATAGGGTAGGGTAGAATAGGGTAGAGTAGAATAGGGTAGAGTAGAATAGGGTAGGGTAGAATAGGGTAGAGTAGAATAGGGTAGGGCAGAATAGGGTAGAGTAGAATAGGGTAGAGTAGAATAGGGTAGAGTAGAATAGGGTAGGGTAGAAAAGGGTAGAGTAGAATAGGGTAGGGTAGAATAGGGTAGAGTAGAATAGGGTAGGGTAGAGTAGAATAGGGTAGAGTAGAATAGGGTAGGGTAGAATAGGGTAGAGTAGAATAGGGTAGGGCAGAATAGGGTAGAGTAGAATAGGGTAGGGTAGAATAGGGTAGAGTAGAATAGGGTAGAGTAGAATAGGGTAGGGTAGAAAAGGGTAGAGTAGAATAGGGTAGGGCAGAATAGGGTAGAGTAGAAAAGGGTAGAGTAGAATATGGTAGGGTAGAGTATAATATAATAGGGTAGAGTAGAATAGGGTAGGGTAGAATATGGTAGAGTAGAATAGGGTAGGGTAGAGTAGAATAGGGTAGAGTAGAATAGGGTAGGGTAGAATATGGTAGAGTAGAATAGGGTAGGGTAGAGTAGAATAGGGTAGGGTAGAATAGGGTAGGGTAGAAAAGGGTAGAGTAGAATAGGGTAGGGTAGAGCAGGGTAGAGTAGAATAGGGTAGGGTACAGTAGAATAGGGTAGAGTCGAATAGGGTAGGGTAGAGCAGGGTAGAGTAGAATAGGGTAGGGTAGAAAAGGGTAGAGTAGAATAGGGTAGGGTACAGTAGAATAGGGTAGAGTAGAATAGGGTAGAGTAGAATAGGGTAGGGTAGAATAGGATAGGGTAGGGTAGAGTAGAATAGGGTAGGGTAGAGTAGGGTAGTGTAGAGTAGAGTAGAATAAGGCAGGGTAGAGTAGGGTAGTGTAGAGCAGGGTAGAGTAGAATAGGGCAGGGTAGAGTAGGGTAGTGTAGAGCAGGGTAGAGTAGAATAGGGCAGGGTAGAGTAGAATAGGGCAGGGTAGAGTAGAATAGGGCAGGGTAGAGTAGGGTAAGGTAGAGCAGGGTAGAGTAGAATAGGGCAGGGTAGAGTAGGGTAGTGTAGAGCAGGGTAGAGTAGAATAGGGCAGGGTAGAGTAGGGTAGTGTAGAGCAGGGTAGAGTAGAATAGGGCAGGGTAGAGTAGAATAGGGCAGGGTAGAGTAGGGTAGTGTAGAGCAGGGTAGAGTAGAATAGGGCAGGGTAGGGTAGGGTAGTGTAGAGCAGGGTAGAGTAGAATAGGGCAGGGTAGAGTAGAATAGGGCAGGGTAGAGTAGAATAGGGCAGGGTAGAGTAGAATATGGCAGGGTAGAGTAGAATAGGGCAGGGTAGAGTAGGGTAGTGTAGAGCAGGGTAGAGTAGAATAGGGCAGGGTAGAGTAGGGTAAGGTAGAGCAGGGTAGAGTAGAATAGGGCAGGGTAGAGTAGGGTAAGGTAGAGTAGGGTAGAGTAGAATAGGGCAGGGTAGAGTAGGGTAAGGTAGAGCAGGGTAGAGTAGAATAGGGTAGTGTAGAGCAGGGTAGAGTAGAATAGGGCAGGGTAGAGTAGGGTAAGGTAGAGCAGGGTAGAGTAGAATAGGGCAGGGTAGAGTAGGGTAAGGTAGAGCAGGGTAGAGTAGAATAGGGTAGTGTAGAGCAGGGTAGAGTAGAATAGGGCAGGGTAGAGTAGGGTAAGGTAGAGTAGGGTAGAGTAGAATAGGGCAGGGTAGAGTAGGGTAAGGTAGAGCAGGGTAGAGTAGAATAGGGTAGTGTAGAGCAGGGTAGAGTAGAATAGGGCAGGGTAGAGTAGGGTAAGGTAGAGCAGGATAGAGTAGAATAGGGCAGGGTAGAGTAGGGTAAGGTAGAGTAGGGTAGAGTAGAATAGGGCAGGGTAGAGTAGGGTAAGGTAGAGCAGGGTAGAGTAGAATAGGGCAGGGTAGAGTAGGGTAGTGTAGAGTAGGGTAGAGTAGAATAGGGCAGGGTAGAGTAGGGTAGTGTAGAGCAGGGTAGAGTAGAATAGGGCAGGGTAGAGTAGAATAGGGCAGGGTAGAGTAGGGTAGTGTAGAGCAGGGTAGAGTAGAATAGGGCAGGGTAGAGTAGAATAGGGCAGGGTAGAGTAGGGTAGTGTAGAGCAGGGTAGAGTAGAATAGGGCAGGGTAGAGTAGAATAGGGCAGGGTAGAGTAGGGTAGTGTAGAGTAGGGTAGAGTAGAATAGGGCAGGGTAGAGTAGAATAGGGCAGGGTAGAGTAGAGTAAGGTAGAGTAGAATAGGGCAGGGTAGAGTAGAGTAGGGTAGAGTAGAATAGGGCAGGGTAGAGTAGAATAGGGCAGGGTAGAGTAGGGTAGTGTAGAGCAGGGTAGAGTAGAATAGGGCAGGGTAGAGTAGAATAGGGTAGAGTAGAATAGGGCAGGGCAGGGTAGAGTAGGGTAGAGTAGAGCAGGGTAGAGTAGGGTAGTGTAGAGCAGGGTAGAGTAGAATAGGGCAGGGTAGAGTAGGGTAAGGTAGAGTAGGGTAGAGTAGAATAGGGCAGGGTAGAGTAGAATAGGGCAGGGTAGAGTAGGGTAGTGTAGAGCAGGGTAGAGTAGAATAGGGCAGGGTAGAGTAGGGTAGTGTAGAGCAGGGTAGAGTAGAATAGGGCAGGGTAGAGTAGGGTAAGGTAGAGCAGGGTAGAGTAGAATAGGGCAGGGTAGAGTAGGGTAAGGTAGAGCAGGGTAGAGTAGAATAGGGTAGTGTAGAGTAGGGTAGTGTAGAGTAGGGTAGAGTAGAATAGGGCAGGGTAGAGTAGGGTAGAGTAGAATAGGGTAGAGTAGAATAGGGCAGGGTAGAGTAGGGTAGTGTAGAGCAGGGTAGAGTAGAATAGGGCAGGGTAGAGTAGGGTAGTGTAGAGCAGGGTAGAGTAGAATAGGGCAGGGTAGAGTAGGGTAGTGTAGAGCAGGGTAGAGTAGAATAGGGTAGAGTAGAATAGGGCAGGGTAGAGTAGGGTAAGGTAGAGCAGGGTAGAGTAGAATAGGGCAGGGTAGAGTAGGGTAAGGTAGAGCAGGGTAGAGTAGAATAGGGCAGGGTAGAGTAGGGTAAGGTAGAGCAGGGTAGAGTAGAATAGGGTAGTGTAGAGCAGGGTAGAGTAGAATAGGGTAGAGTAGAATAGGGCAGGGTAGAGTAGGGTAAGGTAGAGCAGGGTAGAGTAGAATAGGGCAGGGTAGAGTAGGGTAAGGTAGAGCAGGGTAGAGTAGAATAGGGCAGGGTAGAGTAGGGTAGTGTAGAGCAGGGTAGAGTAGAATAGGGCAGGGTAGAGTAGAATAGGGCAGGGTAGAGTAGAGTAAGGTAGAGTACAGTATGGTACACACTGTGTGTGTGTGTGTGTGTCCGTGAGTAAGTGTGGGTCTGTTTATTTACAGTTGAAAAACTGTCAGTGACACGTTGCTATGGGCCCACAGGGACAAAACAGTAACAGCAGTCAGATCTATTTGTCATAACTCATGTCTCTGTCAGAACAAATAAACTCCACATGCACTAAGTGAAAGGAATTACAGGAAGACTGATATAGTTTTGGACCAACAGTTGTCAACAGTACAGAGGTGAAGATATAGAGCAGAGACTTCCTCACTACTTGGAGGAAGTTAACTTCTACACGTATGTATAATTCTAATTCACCCACCGTCGCCTCCCCTGAAATGTACACACACACACACACACACACACACACACACACACACACACACACACACACACACACACACACACACACACACACACACACACACACACAGCGGGCCATGTCATGATGAAGACTGGTTCTCCGTCACCCTACCTTGTTGCTGTTCCACCGCATTTTATTCTCAGTCTCTTTATCTCTGTATTTCTTTCCTTCTCCGTTTCCTTCTCGGTCTTTGCTGTTTCCACCCCTTTCTAGTCCAGTCCACCTAGCAGAAGTGATCCAGCCCTGACCACCTCCACTGCACCCAGGAGGAGCTCAGTGAGGCTGGCTGACCCTCAGCAACACGTGAGTGGATTACCCCTTCTCCTAAATCCCCCTCTCTTTCTCTGCCTGAATCTCTACCCTTTCTCTATCATCTCCGGTATGTTTTCTCTTTTTCACCAACAGTGCCTTCAGAAAGTATTCACACCCCTATCCACATTTTGTTGTGTTACAAAGTGGGATTAAAATTGACGGATTGTAATTTCAAGCAGATTTAAGTCAAAACTGGAACTTGGCCACTCAGGAACATTCAATGCCTTCTTGGTAAGCAACTCCAGTTTAGATTTGGCCTTGTGTTTAAGGTTATTGTTTTGGTGAAGGGTGAATTAATCTCCCAGTGTCTGTTGGAAAGCAGACTAAACCAGGTTTTCCTCTAGGATTTTGCCAGTGCTTAGCTCCATTCTGTTAACTTTTTATCCTGAAAAACTCCCCAGTCCTTAACAATTATAAGCATACCCATAACATGATGCAGCCACCACTATGCTTGAAACTTTGGAGAGTTGTACTCAGTAATGTGTTGTATTGAATTTGCCCCAAACATGGCTCTTTGTATTCAGGACAAAGAGTGAATTGCGTTGCCACATTTTCTGCAGTATTACTTTAGAGCCTTGTTGCAAACAGAATGCATGTTTTGGAATATTTATATTCTGTACAGGTTTCCTTCTTTTCACTCTGTCATTTAGGTTAGTATTGTGGAGTAACTACAATGTTGTTGATCCATCCTCAGTTTTCTCCTATCACAGCCATTAAACTCTGTAACTGTTTTAAAGTCACCATTGGCCACATGGTGAATTCCCTGAGCGGTTTCCTCTCTCTCCGGAAACTGAGTTAGGAAGGAAGGCTTTAACTTTGTAGTGACTGGGTGTATTGATACACCATTTAAAGTGTAATTAGTAACTTCACCATGCTCAAAGGGATATTCAATGTCTGCTTTGAATTTGTTTACCCATCTACCAATAGGTACCCTTCTTTGTGAGGCATTGGAAAACCTCTCTGGTCTTTGTGGTTGAATCTGTTTGAAATTCACTGCTGGACTGAGGGGCCTTACAGATAACTGTATGTGTGGGGTACATATATCATCTTAAAATTAATTATTGCACACAGAGTGAGTCCATGAAAAGTTAAGGGATGTGAATACTCTCCGTCACCATTCTTTATCCTCCATTTCCATTGTTGCTTTTCCCTTCTCTATACCCTCTCTCTCTCTTCATCTCCCCCCTTGGCACACTGTACTTCTAATCAATTCACCTTTCTGCTGCTGCTGCAGATCAAACTAAACTTCCCTTTTAACTTTTTCAGCCTGAATCCTTCCCTCACTTCAACCTCCCTCTGATGTGGGTGTTGACTGAATGTGGGTGTTGACTAAATGTGGGTGTTGACTAAATGTGGGTGTTGACTAAATGTGGGTGTTGACTGAATGTGGGTGTTGACTAAATGTGGGTGTTGACTGAGTGTGGGTGTTGACTAAATGTGGGTGTTGACTAAATGTGGGTGTTGACTAAATGTGGGTGTTGACTGAATGTGGGTGTTGACTGAGTGTGGGTGTTGACTAAATGTGGGTGTTGACTAAATGTGGGTGTTGACTAAATGTGGGTGTTGACTGAATGTGGGTGTTGACTGAATGTGGGTGTTGACTAAATGTGGGTGTTGACTAAATGTGGGTGTTGACTGAATGTGGGTGTTGACTAAATGTGGGTGTTGACTAAATGTGGGTGTTGACTAAATGTGGGTGTTGACTAAATGTGGGTGTTGACTAAATGTGGGTGTTGACTGAATGTGGGTGTTGACTGAGTGTGGGTGTTGACTAAATGTGGGTGTTGACTAAATGTGGGTGTTGACTAAATGTGGGTGTTGACTAAATGTGGGTGTTGACTGAATGTGGGTGTTGACTGAATGTGGGTGTTGACTGAGTGTGGGTGTTGACTGAGTGTGGGTGTTGACTGAGTGTGGGTGTTGACTGAGTGTGGGTGTTGACTGAGTGTGGGTGTTGACTGAGTGTGGGTGTTGACTGAGTGTGGGTGTTGACTGAGTGTGGGTGTTGACTGAGTGTGGGTGTTGACTGAGTGTGGGTGTTGACTAAATGTGCACAATCCCTGAGGACACACACACCTACTCTCTATCTCTCGGTCTTACCTTGAGGACCTCCACAGGCACCTGCATGCTCTGGCAGTGTTGTGGAGCGTTGATGGCAGGGCTGGGTGCTGGGGCAGACATACGTTGCTGTTGCATGTACTGCAGCGCCGCATTCTGCTGCAGTTGCCGCTCCCGCTGCTCCTCCTGCTGCAGCTGGTCTCGCATCAGCTGACAATACATACATCAGTCAGTCAGTCAGTAAAATACATCAGTCAGTCAGTCAATACATCAGTCAGTCAGTCAGTCAGTCAGTAAAATACATCAGTCAGTCAGTCAATACATCAGTCAGTCAGTCAGTCAGTCAGTCAGTAAAATACATCAGTCAGTCAGTCAATACATCAGTCAGTCAGTCAGTCAGTCAATACATCAGTCAGTCAGTCAATACATCAGTCAGTCAGTCAATACATCAGTCAGTCAGTCAGTAAAATACATCAGTCAGTCAGTCAGTAAAATACATCAGTCAGTCAGTCAATACATCAGTCAGTCAGTCAATACATCAATCAGTCAGTCAATACATCAATCAGTCAGTCAGGCAGGCAGGCAATACATCAATCAGTCAGTCAGTCAATACGTCAGTCAGTATGTCAGTCAATACGTCAGTCAGTCAGTCAGTCAGTCAATACATCAATCAGTCAGTCAATACATCAGTCAGTCAGTCAGTCAAATACATCCATCAATCAGTCAGTCAATACGTCAGTCAGTATGTCAGTCAATACGTCAGTCAGTCAGTCAGTCAATACATCAGTCAGTCAGTCAGACAGTCAAATGCATCCATCAGTCAGTCAGTCAGTCAATACATCAGTCAGTCAGTCAGTCAATACATCAGTCAGTCAGTCAGTCAGTCAATACATCAATCAGTCAGTCAGTCAAATACATCCGACAATCAGTCAATCAGTCAGTCAGTCAGTCAATACATCAGTCAGTCAATACATCAGTCAGTCAGTCAGTCAGTCAGTCAGTCAGTCAGTCAGTCAGTCAGTCAGTCAATACATCAGTCAGTCAGTCAATACATCAGTCAGTCAGTCAGTCAGTCAGTCAATACATCAGTCAGTCAGTCCATCAGTTAGTCAGTCAATACATCAGTCAGTCAGTCCATCAGTTAGTCAGTCAATACATCAGTCAGTCAGTCAATACATTAGTCAGTCAGTCAGTCAGTCACTCAGTCAATACATCAATCAGTCAGTCAATACATGAATGAGTTAGTCAGTCAGTCAATACATCAGTCATTCAAGACATCAGTCAGTCAGTCAGTCAATTAATACATCTACTGTATACAGTAATAGTGTACATCTGTCTGTTAACCAATCAATCAATTAACCAATAAATCAATCAGTCCAAAATGTGTTTACCTGCAGCCGCAGCCCTATTCGTGAGGCCATGGCTGGGGGGCGAGGGGGGAGGGGAGGGCGAGCCGACGCAGACGCACTGCAGTCCAGCCCGAGAGAGTGAGGAAGCTGAGGGAAGAGGGAGAGAGTGAGGAAGCTGAGGGAAGAGGGAGAGAGTGAGGAAGCTGAGGGAAGAGGGAGAGAGTGAGGAAGCTGAGGGAAGAGGGACAGTAAAGGTGGTGTTAGAATACTATGTTAGAAAGTCACACAGGTGCATCAGGTGTAAGGCCTCATGAGTCCTGCCACTGTGGTCCCCGACATCACCAACCATGTCCTTTTACCTTCTAATCATCTCAGTCAGACCTGGAAAACTAGACATTCAAATCACATTTCTTAACAACTAATCAATTAGTGTAATCAACAGGGATATAATCCACAACCACATCCCTCCAGGTCTGTCTGTACCCCTGTCAGGACACATGGAATATAAAGTAAATGTACAATACAGTAGACCACAATGCATCAGTCTGTTTATGCTGTATTAGCAGGTCATATGATGTCTGGCCAGTACATAAACTATCTAATGAATAACATCCCTCAATGTTTCCATATCAGACACAGACAATGCCATATATTCACTGTCTGTTAACTAGCAGCTACCCCCATGGCTTTGGAACAGGGGGGATGAGGACAACTGGATCCCAGGTCACGAACTATCAGTACTGTCTATGTGTTCACATCATGTAACGTTAAAGTGTGTGAAAACATAATCAAGTGACTAATGAAACCAATGCCACTATGATGAACTACCTTGTCCCTTCAGTGTATGACAAGCACAGTAGCCAGTCTTTCAGAATGATAATACAGTAAGTCTTTAGGCATCTTAAGAGTAGGTAAGGGCCGTATTCAAGCATAGAAACCTGGTCTCCAGGATAAGACAAAAACATCATCATATTTACAGTTTGAAACTAAAAGGAATCTCAAGTGCATGCTACTTGTAATGCCTTTTCCTCTCTGTGGTTTAGATTGAATAACACTGTGCATTAGGAGGCAGTGGAGGCTGGGTGGGGGAGGTTTTGGGAGAAGGTAGGGGTAGGGTGGAGGTGTGGGCACATCAGACCAACCCCCTCCAGGCCCTGGGCCTAGGAGCGTACCCATGGTTACCATTGGGGAAGTCATGTGGGAGTCATGTGGTCCGGTTGTTGTGTGGAGGTCATGTGAGGGGGAACACCCTCACCATCGCCCACCTCCACACCCTTCCTCCTCCACCTCCAACCCACCCTTCTCTCACTTAGGAGAGCCCCAGAGTTCCCCTTTCAGCAGTGTTAAAACTACACCTGATCTGCTGTTATTCTACTATCTGGGACTGTTCCTTTCAGACAAATGAAATGTAAGTCAATGTGAATAAAAGTGCAGCCGTGGCCTGAGAGTATGTTTCTACCGTTTCATCCAGATGCACAATAAGAAGCCAGAGAGACATCAACCAATCAGAGCAGACATAACAACCTTCATCAGATACACAGGCCATACATGGGCATGGAGAGAGAGAAGGGAAAGAGAGAGAGAGAAGCTCACTGTGTGTGAGGTACAATAAGAAGGGCAGCTCCTATTGAGAAGGACTGAGGCCGCCTGTTGTCCGCCGTGTACAATTCAGTGCCCGCTTTGTGCATACTGGCTGGTCCAAACGCACGCACAGCGTTCTGACTCCAAGAGCCCTCTCTACTACAGCATGGCAGCACACAGAGAACCAACACCTGACCAGGACCAGCCAAACACAAACCACAACTACATCAACTACCACTACTACTGATACCATTAACACTATTACACCACTACTGATACCATTAACACTATTACACCACTACTGATACTATTAACACTATTACACCACTACTGCTGCTATTAACACTATTACACCACTACTACTGCTGCTATTAACACTATTACACCACTACTGCTGCTATTAACACTATTACACCACTACTACTGCTGCTATTAACACTATTACACCACTACTACTGCTGCTATTAACACTATTACACCACTACTGCTGCTATTAACACTATTACACCACTACTGCTGCTATTAACACTATTACACCACTACTGCTGCTATTAACACTATTACACCACTACTACTGCTGCTATTAACACTATTACACCACTACTACTGCTATTAACACTATTACACCACTACTACTGCTGCTATTAACACTATTACACCACTACTACTGCTATTAACACTATTACACCACTACTGATACTATCAACACTATTACACCACTACTGCTGCTATTAACACTATTACACCACTACTACTACTACTATTAACACTATTACACCACTACTGCTGCTATTAACACTATTACACCACTACTACTGCTGCTATTAACACTATTACACCACTACTACTGCTATTAACACTATTACACCACTACTGATACTATTAACACTATTACACCACTACTGCTGCTACTATTAACACTATTACACCACTACTGCTGCTACTACTATTAACACTATTACACCACTACTACTGCTATTAACACTATTACACCACTACTGATACTATCAACACTATTACACCACTACTGCTGCTGCTATTAACACTATTACACCACTACTGATACTATCAACACTATTACACCACTGCTGCTACTATTAACACTATTACACCACTACTGCTGCTACTATTAACACTATTACACCACTACTGATACTATTAACACTATTACACCACTACTGCTGCTACTATTAACACTATTACACCACTACTGATACTATTAACACTATTACACCACTACTGATACTATCAACACTATTACACCACTACTGATACTATCAACACTATTACACCACTACTGCTGCTACTATTAACACTATTACACCACTACTGATACTATTACACCACTACTGATACTATTAACACTATTACACCACTACTGCTGCTACTACTATTAACACTATTACACCACTACTGCTGCTACTATTAACACTATTACACCACTACTGATACTATCAACACTATTACACCACTACTACTGCTGCTATTAACACTATTACACCACTACTACTGCTATTAACACTATTACACCACTACTACTGCTGCTATTAACACTATTACACCACTACTACTGCTGCTATTAACACTATTACACCACTACTGCTGCTATTAACACTATTACACCACTACTACTGCTACTATTAACACTATTACACCACTACTGCTGCTACTATTAACACTATTACACCACTACTACTGCTATTAACACTATTACACCACTACTGATACTATCAACACTATTACACCACTACTGCTGCTGCTATTAACACTATTACACCACTACTACTGCTATTAACACTATTACACCACTACTGATACTATCAACACTATTACACCACTGCTGATACTATCAACACTATTACACCACTACTGCTGCTGCTATTAACACTATTACACCACTACTACTGCTATTAACACTATTACACCACTACTGATACTATCAACACTATGACACCACTGCTGCTACTATCAACACTATTACACCACTACTGCTGCTACTATTAACACTATTACACCACTACTGATACTATTACACCACTACTGCTGCTACTATTAACACTATTACACCACTACTACTGCAATTAACACTATTACACCACTACTGCTGCTATCAACACTATTACACCACTACTGCTACTATTAACACTATTCCACCACTGCTGCTACTATTAACACTATTACACCACTACTGCTGCTATCAACACTAATACACCACTACTGCTGCTACTATTAAGACTATTACACCACTACTGATACTATTAACACTATTACACCACTACTGATACTATTAACACTATTACACCACTACTGCTGCTATTAACACTATTACACCACTACTGCTGCTATTAACACTATTACACCACTACTGCTGCTACTATTAACACTATTACACCACTACTGATACTATTAACATTATTACACCACTACTACTACTATTAACACTATTACACCACTACTGATACTATTAACGCTATTACACCACTACTGATACTATTAACGCTATTACACCACTACTACTGCTGCTATTAACACTATTACACCACTACTGCTGCTATTAACACTACTAAACCACTACTGCTGCTATTAACACTACTACACCACTACTGCTGCTATTAACACTATTACACCACTACTGCTGCTATTAACACTATTACACCACTACTGATACTATTAACACTATTACACCACTACTGATACTATTAACACTATTACACCACTACTGCTGCTACTATTAACACTATTACACCACTACTGCTGCTACTATTAACACTATTACACCACTACTGCTGCTACTATTAACACTATTACACCACTACTGATACTATTAACACTATTACACCACTACTGCTGCTACTATTAACACTATTACACCACTACTGCTGCTACTATTAACACTATTACACCACTACTGCTGCTGCTATTAACACTATTACACCACTACTGCTACTATTAACACTATTACACCACTACTGCTACTATTAACACTATTACACCACTACTGCTGCTACTATTAACACTATTACACCACTACTGCTGCTACTATTAACACTATTACACCACTACTGATACTATTAACACTATTACACCACTACTACTACTATTAACACTATTACACCACTACTGCTACTATTAACACTATTACACCACTACTGCTGCTACTACTATTAACACTATTACACCACTACTGATACTATTAACACTATTACACCACTACTGCTGCTATTATTAACACTATTACACCACTACTGCTGCTACTATTAACACTATTACACCACTACTGATACTATTAACACTATTACACCACTACTGCTGCTACTATTAACACTATTAAACCACTACTGCTGCTTCTATTAACACTATTACACCACTACTGCTGCTATTAACACTATTACACGACTACTGCTGCTACTATTAACACTATTACACCACTACTGATACTATTAACACTACTAAACCACTACTGCTACTATTAACACTATTACACCACTACTACTACTATTAACACTATTACACCACTACTGCTGCTATTAACACTATTACACCACTACTGATACTATTAACACTATTACACCACTACTGCTGATATTAACACTAATACACCACTACTGATACTATTAACACTATTACACCACTACTGATACTATTACACCACTACTGCTGCTACTATTAACACTATTTCACCACTACTGATACTATTAACACTATTACACCACTACTGATACTATTAACACTATTACACCACTACTGATACTATTAACACTATTACACCACTACTGATACTATTAACACAATTACACCACTACTACTGATACTATTAACACTATTACACCACTACTACTGCTATTAACACTATTACACCACTACTGCTGCTATTATGAACACTATTACACCACTACTGCTGCTATTAACACTATTACACCACTACTGCTGCTACTACTATTAACACTATTACACCACTACTGCTGCCACTATTAACACTATTACACCACTACTGATACTATTAACACTATTACACCACTAGCTACACACTGACAGACACAATGCCTCTGGTTGTATTTATAGGCCCTGACGAATTGGGTGATTACATTTTCAAACTCAATCGGCTCGCCTAGGAATGCCAGCCAGAGTGCCTCTGTGTCCACTCCTACGTTTAGCTTAGCATGATGATATTTCCTGCATATCTTGGTGATCTAGTTGAGCTTCATTTTTATTTTTTTATTTCACCTTTATTTAACCAGGTAGGCTAGTTGAGAACAAGTTCTCATTTACAACTGTGACCTGGCCAAGATAAAGCAAAGCAGTAGACACATACAACAACACAGAGTTACACACAAACAAATGTACAGTCAAAAACAACAACACAGAGTTACACACAAACAAATGTACAGTCAAAAACAACACAGAGTTACACACAAACAAATGTACAGTCAAAAACAACAACACAGAGTTACACACAAACAAATGTACAGTCAAAAACAACACAGAGTTACACACAAACAAATGTACAGTCAAAAACAACAACACAGAGTTACACACAAACAAATGTACAGTCAAAAACAACAACACAGAGTTACACACAAACAAATGTACAGTCAAAAACAACACAGAGTTACACACAAACAAATGTACAGTCAAAAACACAATAGAAGAAAAGGCCCTTCATGTTAGCATGCCAATGATTTCAGCACATCTTAATGTAATCTAGCTGGTTTAGTTCAACATGCTAGTCTCCCAGCATGTCTCAATGTGCTCTTGCTGGTTTAGCTTAGAATGCTAGCTGAGATTCAGAAGCAAACCTTTGCGTGATATGGCAAAGTTTAACTTAGTTTAATGCTAATGCATGCTAACACTCTCAACATAGTTAATCATGTTCAGTTCCAAATATACTTTTTACTCCTACCCCAAGGTAAACGATTGGAAATATTATGCGAAAAAGGCAAAACTTCTGTCTGGTTGAGCTACCCTACGGGACACCACCTCATTCAATGCTCAGTGCTGCCTGTGCATTCTCTCACTCTCATACACACTCAGTTCACGCTCACCATGATGACATCGTAAATGAGGGATACAAAGTATGTTGAAAGCAGGTGCTTCCACACAGGTGTGGTTCCAGAGTTAATTAAGCAATTAACATCCCATCATACTTAGGGTCATGTATAAAAATGCCCAGTTTGCCATTATTTTGTCTAACATGGCTAGAAGAAGAGATCTCAGTGACTTTGAAAGAGGGGTCTCAAAGGAGCATAGAGGCTTTAAATGGTGTATGTGTCTCAGTCACCAGATCAACCCAATTCAACACTTATGGGAGATTCTGGAGACAGCGTTTCCACAACCATCAACAAAACACCAACTGGAATTTCTCATGGAAGAATGGCATCACATCCCTCCAATAGACTTCCAGAGACACTTGTAGAATCTATATGAAGGTGCATTGAAGCTGTTCTGGTGGCTCATGGTGGGCCAACACCCTATATGTTGGTGTTTCCTTTATTTTGGCAGTTACAGTGCATTCGGAACGTATTCAGACCCCTTGACTTTTTCCACATTTTCTTACGTTACAGTCTTATTCTAAAATAGATGAAATATATAACATCTCAGAAATCTACACAAAATACCCCATAATGACTAAAGGAAAACAGGTTTTTAGACATTTCTGCAAATGTATAACATAACAAACACAGAAATAACTTATTTACATAAGTATTCAGACCCTTTGCTATGAGACTCGGAATTGAGCTCAGGTGCATCCTGTTTCCATTGATCAACCTTGAGATGTTTTTACAACTTGATTGGAGTCCACCTGTGGTAAATTCAATTGATTTGACATCATTTGGAAAGGCACACACCTGTCTATATAAGGTCCCACAGTTAACAGTGCATGTCAGAGCTAAAACCACGACATGAGGTCAAAGGAATTGTCCGTAGAGCTCCAAGACAGGATTGTGTCAAGGCACAGATCTGGGGAAGGGTACCAAAACAATTCTGCAGCATTGAAGGTCACCAAGAACACAGCGGCCTCCATCATTCTTAAAATGGAAGAAGTTTGGAACCTCCAAGACTCTTCCTAGAGCTGGCCGTCCGGCCAAACTGAGCAATCGGGGAGAAGGGCCTTGGTCAGGGAGGTGACCAAGAACCCGATGGTCACTCTGACAGAGCTCCAGAGTTCCTCTGTGGAGATGGGAGAACATTCCAGAACGACAACCATCTCTGCAGCACTCCACCAATCAGGCCTTGATGGAAGTGGCCAGACTGAAGCCACTCTTCAGTAAAAGGCACATGACAGCACTCTTGGAGTTTGCCAAAAGGCACCTAAAGACTCTCAAGATTCTCATATTATATTTTTTATACATTTGCAAAAAAAAACTAAAAACCTGTTTTTGCTTTGTCTTTATGGAGTATTGTGTGTAGATTGATGAGGGAGAAAAAAACTATTTAATCAATTTGAGTAATGCTGTAACATAACAAAATGTGTAAAAAGTCAACGGGTCTGAATACTTTCTGAATGCACTGTAGCTGTAGCTTTGCATGGTGGCAATGATACGTAATACATAGATTAATATACTGTACATGGGTACCTCTCTACTTCCCCTCTCCTGCTGCTGACACACATGCTTTCAGTTCCTTCCACATCTCACTTACTGACAAACCGCTACCCGGCAGTGGGTTCTCCCACATGGCCCTCCAGTTGCCTGGCATACACTCAGTTTTGCAGGCATCTGTGACGCGGTGGGTGCAAAAAGCAGCCATTGTGTGCCGGGTGCTGTGATGTCACAGCGGCTTTGTTTCAAAGCTCTCTCTCATCAGGGAGTGGGTGGGGAGAGACAGGAGGGGGGCAGGGTCAGGGGTTAGAACTGAACTACACTACAGATTAGTCAAACACAAACACGTTTACTCGCTGATACTCATGCAGATACTTACGTACTAACATAAATACATGTGCACACAGACACACAGCATACATTGGAGAAGCATTGGGAATTACACATACATTGTACACGTGCAGAGACGTACACACACAGACACACACACACGGACACACAGACAGACAGAGAGAACAGAGGCTGGAACATCAGCTCAGGTTGTTAATGTGTGTGAGTCTATTTATAGTTCTGGTGGTACCATTGGCGCTAGCTCCTTATAACGTCCCACAGCAGCTAAATCAGGGCTGCACACACACACACACACACACCCCCATACACACACACACACCTTATTACAGTCTCTAGCCAGGGCAGAGCTAAATAAGGGGCGCGCTTATAACTGGATTGTGGGTCATCTGTGGCAGAGAATAAAAGGCAGCTGTCTCTTTCCATGGCAGGGGCACAGCCACGCTGCAGGAGGAGGAATGGGAGGATAGCAGGACACACACCTGGAGCTGCCCACATGAATGGAAGAATGAATATAGACAATAGAAGGACACACAGAGAGACACAACCACACACACACAGCTTGACATTGGTACAACAGTTTATGGAAGTTTAATACTGTCATGAATAGACAAATGATATAGATGCTAGCACACACAGACACCTGTTAATATTTCAACATATAAAGGAAACCATGATATGATAGGCTGGCTGGGTGCCAATTCATGATGTGACAAAGTGACAACAACTAACTTATCTTCATGCATGGCATCAAAACGGGTTAAGATCCATGACAACTCTTTCCGGTCCCATCCTCCTTTGATATCCATTCAATGCTCACAAATACTGTGTAAGATATTTGTATGAATAACACAAGCAAACAGAAGAAGTATGAATGAAATCCTGCATGTTTACCTCCCTCAGCATTACGTAGAGTGTGTCCAGTACACAGTGTAGTAAGCTTACGGGAGTGTAATCAGCCCTCCTGCTCTCCTGCTCATCTCAGCCAGGTTCCAATCAATCAGTACAGAGTGGTCATTCCTGGGTAAGGGGGTTCCAGGATTGTCCAGTAAGGGAGGGGCACAGATTTAAAGTCATACAGACTTCTACCCATCTTCTCACTACCACAAACACACACACACACACACACACACACACACACACACACACACACACACACACACACACACACACACACACACACACACACACACACACACACACACACACACACACACACACACACACACAAGCCTTTCCGCTGTGAAATGTCTGCCGGCCCGACCTAAAGCCTAAAATAACTCCTCACTCTCTGTTCCCCTTTTGAAGAACACCCTGTTCCCCTGAGCCCTGTGTGTGTGTGCGCGCGAGCGTGCATGTGGTAGTAAGAAGGAGTGGGTGAGAGTTCTGTCAGATTTGGTACCTGTGCCCGTCCCCTTACTTGTGCGTGGGCCCGTGTGGAACACTTGTCACAGAACACAGACCCTTCCGCTAGTGTGTCCGTGGCATGCCAGAATACAGCCAGTACACAGCCGTTACCGGCAGACCTACACACCTCAGACGAGTGGGGTGTCAGGGTGGGGTGTCATGTGTCAGAGTTGCTATGGTGACAGTGTGAGTCCCCTGTTCCTTCCCGTTTGGTCTCACGCACACAAACAGCTGCATCCGACGACCATGGATACACACTCTAACTGTGATTCTGACTATACACACACACACACAACTTAACCTTAAACTACTAAACGACAAACCCACAGACCCCCAACGACACACACACCACAACCCTGCTCCTGTACTGCCTCTGACTGTTCTGATACAGGGTCTGTTTTGATATACTGTAGCTAAAACTAAAAATAGATATACAGTATAATTGAATACCGACTGTATCTGATTCGCAGGTATTTGAAAACAATTATTTCTCAGTCTGAAGCTTTGGCTGGTGTCTGATGTCCTTTATAGGGAAATTTCACTTCATCTTATTTTTGTTACATCAGATGCAGTGTCATCCAATACAAGACACTGCTGTAGGTAGTGAGAAACACACACCCTCCTTTACTGAGAGACAGTGTATGTGGTATACAGTTGCTGCTCACCCTCAGAGCAGATACACCTAATACACTTTAAACACACAAAGCACACACACCGACCGCCGTCTGAGATCACAGACAGAGCCGGCCTGTATCCACTCTGTGAGAGGAGAGGTGGTTTGAGAAGACTCAACCACAGAGACTCCCGAGAGGGAACAGAGAGTTGAGGGGTTTCCTTGCTTCTCTACAGGGACATGGACAGGTTAGGAGTCAGGAGCAGGTGAATCCAGGTGACCCCAGGCACCAGTTCCTTTAACATTGACCACTAGCACGTCATACCACCTGACCAGGAATATCTCAATCTCTCGCCTTGTATCCATGATTTAACCAGGGAAGTCACATTCACATGAGCCCTGGCACACCCTGCTTCTCCCCTTCTCTCTGAATACAGTATCTAACACACAGGAACACACATAGATATACAGTGAGAAGCAAACACAGTGACACACACACACACAAACATTATGTTACCTCTTGGTGAGAAAGTGCTGCTGGGAAAGATGGGGCTGTGCTCCTCACGCTGCTCTCTACATCTCTGGACACCCCGGAGAGGGTGGGCTGCAAACTACAGACAGAGAGAGAGAGAAACCAATGAGATACAGCAATACACATTCAGGTAGTACAAGTAGTACAAGGTAGTACAAGTAGTACAAGGTAGTACCTGCTGATATTACAGTAGTACATGGTGATATTACAGTAGTACAAGGTAGTACATGGTGATATTACAGTAGTACAAGGTAGTACATGGTGATAGTACAGTAGTACAGGGGAGCACATGGTGATAGTACAGTAGTACAAGGTAGCACATGGTGATAGTACAGTAGTACAGGGGAGTACATGGTGATAGTACAGTAGTACATGGTGATAGTACAGTAGTACAAGGTAGCACATGGTGATATTACAGTAGAACAAGGGAGCACATGGTGATAGTACAGTAGTACATGGTGATATTACAGTAGTACAAGGAGCACATGGTGATATTACAGTAGTACAGGGGAGTACATGGTGATAGTACAGTAGTACAAGGTAGCACATGGTGATAGTACAGTAGTACAAGGTAGCACATGGTGATAGTACAGTAGTACAAGGAGCACATGGTGATAGTACAGTAGTACAGGGGAGTACATGGTGATAGTACAGTAGTACAGGGGAGTACATGGTGATAGTACAGTAGTACATGGTGATATTACAGTAGTACAAGGGAGCACATGGTGATATTACAGTAGTACAAGGTAGCACATGGTGATATTACAGTAGAACAAGGTAGCACATGGTGATAGTACAGTAGTACAGGGGAGTACATGGTGATAGTACAGTAGTACAGGGGAGTACATGGTGATATTACAGTAGAACAAGGTAGCACATGGTGATAGTACAGTAGTACAAGGGAGTACATTGTGATATTACAGTAGTACCTGGTGATATTACAGTAGTACAGGGGAGCACATGGTGATAGTACAGTAGTACAGGGGAGTACATGGTGATAGTACAGTAGTACAAGGGAGCACATGGTGATATTACAGTAGAACAAGGGAGCACATGGTGATATTACAGTAGTACAAGGTAGCACATGGTGATATCACAGTAGTACAGGGGAGCACATGGTGATATTACAGTAGTACAAGGGAGCACATGGTGATAGTAAAGTAGTACAAGGGAGTACATGGTGATATTACAGTAGTACAAGGTAGCACATGGTGATATTACAGTAGTACAAGGGAGTACATGGTGATATCACAGTAGTACAGGGGAGCACATGGTGATATTACAGTAGTACAAGGTAGCACATGGTGATATCACAGTAGTACAAGGGAGTACATGGTGATAGTAAAGTAGTACAAGGGAGTACATGGTGATATTACAGTAGTACAAGGGAGTACATGGTGATATTACAGTAGTACAGGGGAGCACATGGTGATATTACAGTAGTACAGGGGAGCACATGGTGATATTACAGTAGTACAGGGGAGCACATGGTGATATTACAGTAGTACAAGGAACTGTTCTAGTCAGGTGGTCTGGCATCATAGGCCACGGTGAGGCAACAGGTGGACAGCACACATGCTCAGGCTTATAATAGAAATGACTTTCCAAAACAATTGATGCAATGGACCGTGTGGGTGTGTGTGTGCATGATGTGATGAGGAGTTTCCATATGGCTGCAATAGTTCTCGAAAGCATTCATCACAACGGCACATACCCCTGAAGAGGGTGTGATTTATGAAGCTGCTCATATATTATGGCTTAACATGTGATGTTCTGAAATCCATTTCAGTGAACTAGCAGACAGACGGAGAAATGACACACTAATAACACATTCATCCCTTCATCTCCTGTTCTGTTAGTTTGGAGTCAACAGAACTCTAAAAATAACCCCCCATTTCTCGGCCCACCCTCCCAAACCATGAGCTCAGCACATTACTTAAATGGGGTAGATCTCAAGAGTCCCAACGTAGCTTCATCTCCTTCATTGGCACTGATCAGAAAGCAGAGGGCAAACGGAGGGCCACCCGGCATGGCGGAGGCTTTCTGCGGCCTTATGCTCTACAGGAAGAGGAGGAGCTCAGCATGTAAGTTACCAGGATGTTGTTTTCACCTGTCCACATCTTTATGTCAGTGGAAAAGACGAAGAGAGAAAGACACTTTACAATGAGAGGTGCAGTCCTTTTCATATTCCAAATCAGTCCTAGGTAAACCCAAAAGAGCTAGATCACCAAAACAACCACAACTCTATGTTTCCCTTCCTCGTCGCCTCAGATTTCACAACTCCTAAGGTCAGGAGTGAGGCAACAACTTCCTGTTACACCAGGCCAGGGAAACATCCATTTCAACCACAAATCATAAACAACGGCTCTTCACATTCAGGTCCACAGAACTCCAGGTTTTCATCCTGCCCCACTAATCAGGAACTGATTCAGACCTGAGAAATGAATATTTCACTTCCAAATACAACAGACACACATCATAGCCCTAATAAAGGAACAGTATCAGTAGCCAGTGGACACACCAAATTCGGTATAAATTACAGAAGATAACATTAAGCTTCAAAATATACATTGTTTCACTGACTGTGACAACGAAAGAAGCAAGTAACAGTAGCAGTAGCAGTTACAGTAGCAGTTACAGTATCAGTAGCAGTTACAGTAGCAGTAGCAGTTACAGTAGCAGTTACAGTAGCAGTTACAGTAGCAGTTACAATAGCAGTAGCAGTTACAGTAGCAGTTACAGTAGCAGTTACAGTAGCAGTTACAATAGCAGTAACAGTTACAGTAACAGTAGCAGTAGCAGTAGCAGTAGCAGTATCAGTAGCAGTAACAGTAGCAGTTACAGTAGCAGTAACAGTTACAGTAGCAGTTACAGTAGCAGTAAAAGTAGCAGTAGCAGTAACAGTTACAGTAGCAGTAACAGTAGCAGTAACAGTAACAGTAACAGTAGCAGTAGCAGTTACAGTAGCAGTTACAGTTACAGTAACAGTAGCAGTAACAGTTACAGTAGCAGTAACAGTAGCAGTAACAGTAACAGTAACAGTAGCAGTAGCAGTTACAGTAGCAGTTACAGTTACAGTAGCAGTTACAGTTACAGTAGCAGTTACAGTAGCAGTTACAGTAGCAGTAACAGTAACAGTAACAGTAACAGTAGCAGTAGCAGTAGCAGTTACAGTAGCAGTTACAGTTACAGTAACAGTAGCAGTAACAGTTGCAGTAACAGTAGCAGTTACAGTAGCAGTTACAGTAGCAGTTACAGTAGCAGTAACAGTTACAGTAACAGTAGCAGTTACAGTAACAGTTACAGTAGCAGTTACAGTAGCAGTAACAGTAACAGTAACAGTAACAGTAGCAGTAGCAGTTACAGTAGCAGTTACAGTTACAGTAACAGTAGCAGTAACAGTTGCAGTAACAGTAGCAGTTACAGTAGCAGTTACAGTAGCAGTTACAGTAGCAGTAACAGTTACAGTAACAGTAGCAGTTACAGTAACAGTAGCAGTTACAGTAACAGTAGCAGTTACAGTAACAGTAGCAGTTACAGTAACAGTAGCAGTTACAGTTACAGTAGCAGTTACAGTAACAGTAGCAGTTACAGTAACAGTTACAGTAGCAGTTACAGTAGCAGTAACAGTAACAGTAACAGTAACAGTAGCAGTAGCAGTTACAGTAGCAGTTACAGTTACAGTAACAGTAGCAGTAACAGTTGCAGTAACAGTAGCAGTTACAGTAGCAGTTACAGTAGCAGTTACAGTAGCAGTTACAGTAACAGTAGCAGTTACAGTAACAGTAGCAGTTACAGTAACAGTAGCAGTTACAGTAGCAGTTACAGTAGCAGTTACAGTAGCAGTAACAGTTACAGTAACAGTAGCAGTTACAGTAACAGTAGCAGTTACAGTAACAGTAGCAGTTACAGTAACAGTAGCAGTTACAGTAACAGTAGCAGTTACAGTAGCAGTTACAGTAGCAGTAACAGTTACAGTAACAGTAGCAGTTACAGTAGCAGTTACAGTAGCAGTTACAGTAGCAGTAACAGTTACAGTAACAGTAGCAGTAACAGTTGCAGTAGCAGTAGCAGTAACAGTAGCAGTAGCAGTAACAGTAGCAGTAGCAGTTACAGTAACAGTAGCAGTAACAGTAGCAGTAGCAGTAACAGTAGCAGTAACAGTTGCAGTAACAGTAACAGTAACAGTAGCAGTAACAGTTGCAGTAGCAGTAACAGTAGCAGTTACAGTAGCAGTAACAGTAGCAGTAACAGTAGCAGTTACAGTAGCAGTAACAGTAGCAGTAGCAGTAGCAGTAACAGTAGCAGTAGCAGTAACAGTAGCAGTAACAGTTGCAGTAACAGTAACAGTAACAGTAGCAGTAACAGTTGCAGTAGCAGTAACAATAGCAGTTACAGTAGCAGTAACAGTAGCAGTAACAGTTGCAGTAACAGTAACAGTAACAGTAGCAGTAACAGTTGCAGTAGCAGTAACAGTTACAGTAACAGTAGCAGTAACAGTAGCAGTAACAGTTGCAGTAACAGTAGCAGTTACAGTAGCAGTAACAGTAGCAGTAGCAGTAACAGTAGCAGTAGCAGTTACAGTAACAGTAGCAGTTGCAGTAACAGTAGCAGTAACAGTAGCAGTAGCAGTAACAGTAGCAGTAACAGTTGCAGTAACAGTAACAGTAACAGTAGCAGTAACAGTTGCAGTAGCAGTAACAGTAGCAGTTACAGTAGCAGTAACAGTAGCAGTAACAGTTACAGTAGCAGTAACAGTAGCAGTAACAGTAGCAGTAACAGTTACAGTAGCAGTAACAGTAACAGTAGCAGTAACAGTAGCAGTAGCAGTTACAGTAGCAGTAACAGTAGCAGTAACAGTAGCAGTAGCAGTAACAGTAGCAGTAGCAGTTACAGTAGCAGTTACAGTAGCAGTAAAAGTAGCAGTAACAGTTACAGTTACAGTAGCAGTAACAGTTACAGTAGCAGTAACAGTTACAGTAGCAGTAACAGTTACAGTAGCAGTTACAGTAGCAGTAAAAGTAGCAGTAACAGTAACAGTTACAGTAGCAGTAACAGTTACAGTAGCAGTAACAGTAACAGTAACAGTAGCAGTTACAGTAGCAGTTACAGTAGCAGTTACAGTAACAGTAACAGTAACAGTAACAGTAACAGTAGCAGTTACAGTAGCAGTAACAGTAACAGTTACAGTAGCAGTAACAGTTACAGTAGCAGTAACAGTAACAGTAGCAGTTACAGTAGCAGTTACAGTAGCAGTAACAGTAACAGTTACAGTAACAGTAACAGTAACAGTAACAGTTACAGTAGCAGTAACAGTTACAGTAGCAGTAACAGTAACAGTAACAGTAACAGTAACAGTAGCAGTTACAGTAGCAGTTACAGTAGCAGTAGCAGTAGCAGTAACAGTAACAGTAACAGTAACAGTAACAGTAGCAGTAACAGTAACAGTAGCAGTAACAGTTGCAGTAGCAGTAGCAGTAACAGTTGCAGTAACAGTAGCAGTAACAGTAGCAGTAACAGTAGCAGTAACAGTTGCAGTAACAGTAGCAGTAACAGTTACAGTAGCAGTAACAGTAGCAGTTACAGTAGCAGTTACAGTAGCAGTAACAGTAGCAGTAACAGTAGCAGTAACAGTAGCAGTAACAGTAGCAGTAACAGTTACAGTAGCAGTAACAGTAGCAGTAACAGTAGCAGTTACAGTAGCAGTAACAGTTGCAGTAACAGTAGCAGTAACAGTTACAGTAGCAGTAACAGTAGCAGTTACAGTAGCAGTAACAGTAGCAGTAGCAGTAACAGTAGCAGTAACAGTTACAGTAGCAGTAA
Source organism: Salvelinus namaycush (assembly GCF_016432855.1). Taxonomy (NCBI): domain Eukaryota; kingdom Metazoa; phylum Chordata; class Actinopteri; order Salmoniformes; family Salmonidae; genus Salvelinus; species Salvelinus namaycush. The sequence continues at coordinate 27,304,058 of NC_052308.1, read as the reverse complement.
CAGTAGCAGTAACAGTAGCAGTAACAGTAGCAGTAACAGTAGCAGTAGCAGTAACAGTAGCAGTAACAGTAGCAGTAACAGTTACAGTAGCAGTAACAGTAGCAGTTACAGTAACAGTTACAGTAGCAGTAACAGTAGCAGTTACAGTAGCAGTAACAGTAGCAGTTACAGTAGCAGTAGCAGTAACAGTAGCAGTAGCAGTAACAGTAACAGTAGCAGTAGCAGTAACAGTAACAGTAACAGTAGCAGTTACAGTAGCAGTTACAGTAGCAGTTACAGTAGCAGTAACAGTAGCAGTAACAGTAGCAGTAACAGTAGCAGTAACAGTAGCAGTAGCAGTAACAGTAGCAGTAACAGTTACAGTTACAGTAGCAGTTACAGTAGCAGTAACAGTAGCAGTAACAGTAGCAGTAGCAGTAACAGTAACAGTAGCAGTTACAGTAGCAGTTACAGTAGCAGTTACAGTAGCAGTTACAGTAACAGTAACAGTAGCAGTAGCAGTAACAGTAACAGTAACAGTAACAGTAGCAGTAACAGTAGCAGTAGCAGTAGCAGTAGCAGTAACAGTAACAGTAGCAGTAACAGTAGCAGTAGCAGTAGCAGTAACAGTAGCAGTAACAGTAGCAGTAACAGTAGCAGTTACAGTAGCAGTAGCAGTAGCAGTAGCAGTAGCAGTTACAGTAGCAGTTACAGTAGCAGTTACAGTAGCAGTTACAGTAGCAGTAACAGTAGCAGTAACAGTAGCAGTAGCAGTAGCAGTAACAGTAGCAGTAGCAGTAGCAGTAGCAGTAGCAGTAGCAGTAACAGTAGCAGTAACAGTTGCAGTAGCAGTAGCAGTAGCAGTAGCAGTAGCAGTAACAGTAACAGTTGCAGTAACAGTAGCAGTAACAGTAACAGTAGCAGTAACAGTAGCAGTAGCAGTAGCAGTAACAGTAACAGTAACAGTAACAGTAACAGTAGCAGTAGCAGTAGCAGTAACAGTAACAGTAGCAGTAACAGTAACAGTAGCAGTAGCAGTAACAGTAACAGTAACAGTTGCAGTAATAGTAACAGTAACAGTAACAGTAGCAGTAGCAGTAACAGTAGCAGTAGCAGTAGCAGTTGCAGTAACAGTAACAGTAACAGTAGCAGTAACAGTAACAGTAACAGTAGCAGTAACAGTAGCAGTAGCAGTAGCAGTAGCAGTAACAGTAACAGTAGCAGTAACAGTAGCAGTAACAGTAGCAGTAACAGTAACAGTAGCAGTAACAGTTACAGTAACAGTAACAGTAACAGTAACAGTTACAGTAGCAGTAGCAGTAGCAGTAACAGTTACAGTAGCAGTAACAGTAGCAGTAACAGTAACAGTAGCAGTAACAGTAACAGTAACAGTAACAGTAGCAGTAACAGTAGCAGTAACAGTAACAGTAGCAGTAACAGTAACAGTAACAGTAACAGTAGCAGTAACAGCAGCAGTAACAGTAACAGTAGCAGTAACAGTAACAGTAGCAGTAACAGTAGCAGTAACAGTAACAGTAACAGTAGCAGTAACAGTAACAGTAGCAGTAACAGTAACAGTAACAGTAGCAGTAACAGTAACAGTTACAGTAACAGTAACAGTAGCAGTAACAGTAGCAGTAACAGTTACAGTAACAGTTGCAGTAACAGTAGCAGTAACAGTAGCAGTAACAGTAGCAGTAACAGTAACAGTTGCAGTAACAGTAACAGTAGCAGTAACAGTTACAGTAACAGTAGCAGTAACAGTTGCAGTAACAGTAGCAGTAACAGTAGCAGTAACAGTAACAGTAGCAGTAGCAGTAACAGTAACAGTAGCAGTAACAGTAACAGTAGCAGTAACAGTAACAGTAACAGTTACAGTAACAGTAACAGTAGCAGTAACAGTAACAGTAGCAGTAGCAGTAACAGTTGCAGTAGCAGTAACAGTAGCAGTAGCAGTAGCAGTAACAGTAACAGTTGCAGTAACAGTAACAGTAACAGTAGCAGTAACAGTAGCAGTAGCAGTAGCAGTAACAGTAACAGTTACAGTAACAGTAACAGTTACAGTAGCAGTTACAGTAGCAGTAACAGTTACAGTAACAGTTGCAGTAACAGTAGCAGTAACAGTAACAGTAGCAGTAACAGTAACAGTAACAGTAACAGTAGCAGTAGCAGTAACAGTAGCAGTAACAGTAGCAGTAACAGTAGCAGTAGCAGTAACAGTAACAGTAGCAGTAGCAGTAACAGTAGCAGTAGCAGTAACAGTAGCAGTAACAGTTGCAGTAACAGTAACAGTAACAGTAGCAGTTACAGTAACAGTAACAGTAGCAGTAACAGTAACAGTTACAGTAACAGTAGCAGTAGCAGTAACAGTAGCAGTAACAGTTACAGTAACAGTAACAGTAACAGTAGCAGTTACAGTAACAGTAACAGTAGCAGTAACAGTAACAGTTACAGTAACAGTAGCAGTAGCAGTAACAGTAGCAGTAACAGTAGCAGTAACAGTAACAGTTACAGTAACAGTAGCAGTTACAGTAACAGTAACAGTAGCAGTAGCAGTAGCAGTAACAGTTACAGTAACAGTTGCAGTAACAGTAGCAGTAACAGTAACAGTAACAGTAGCAGTAACAGTAACAGTTACAGTAACAGTTACAGTAACAGTAACAGTAACAGTTACAGCAGCAGTAGCAGTAACAGTAGCAGTTACAGTAGCAGTAACAGTAACAGTAACAGTTACAGTAACAGTAACAGTAGCAGTTACAGTAACAGTTACAGTAGCAGTTACAGTAGCAGTAACCGTAGCAGTAGCAGTAACAGTAACAGTTGCAGTAGCAGTTACAGTAGCAGTAACAGTTACAGTAGCAGTTACAGTAGCAGTAACAGTTACAGTGAAAGTAACAGTAACAGTAGCAGTAGCAGTAACAGTAGCAGTAACAGTAGCAGTAACAGTTACAGTAGCAGTTACAGTAGCAGTAACAGTTACAGTAACAGTTACAGTAGCAGTTACAGTAGCAGTAACAGTAACAGTAACAGTAGCAGTTACAGTAGCAGTTACAGTAGCAGTTACAGTAGCAGTTACAGTAGCAGTTACAGTAGCAGTAACAGTAGCAGTAACAGTAACAGTTACAGTAGCAGTAGCAGTAACAGTAGCAGTAACAGTAACAGTAGCAGTTACAGTAGCAGTTACAGTAGCAGTTACAGTAGCAGTTACAGTAGCAGTAACAGTTGCAGTAACAGTAGCAGTAACAGTAGCAGTAACAGTTACAGTAGCAGTAACAGTAGCAGTAACAGTAACAGTAACAGTAGCAGTTACAGTAGCAGTTACAGTAGCAGTTACAGTAGCAGTTACAGTAGCAGTTACAGTAGCAGTTACAGTAGCAGTAACAGTTGCAGTAACAGTAGCAGTAACAGTAGCAGTAACAGTTACAGTAGCAGTTACAGTTACAGTAGCAGTTACAGTAGCAGTTACAGTAGCAGTTACAGTAGCAGTAACAGTAGCAGTAACAGTAACAGTTACAGTAGCAGTAGCAGTAACAGTAGCAGTAACAGTAACAGTAACAGTAGCAGTTACAGTAGCAGTTACAGTAGCAGTTACAGTAGCAGTTACAGTAGCAGTTACAGTAGCAGTAACAGTTGCAGTAACAGTAGCAGTAACAGTAGCAGTAACAGTTACAGTAGCAGTAACAGTAGCAGTAACAGTAACAGTAGCAGTTACAGTAGCAGTTACAGTAGCAGTTACAGTAGCAGTTACAGTAGCAGTAACAGTTGCAGTAACAGTAGCAGTAACAGTAACAGTAACAGTAACAGTTACAGTAACAGTAACAGTTACAGTAGCAGTTACAGTAGCAGTAACAGTAACAGTAGCAGTTACAGTAGCAGTAACAGTAGCAGTTACAGTAGCAGTTACAGTAGCAGTTACAGTAGCAGTTACAGTAGCAGTTACAGTAGCAGTTACAGTAGCAGTAACAGTTGCAGTAACAGTAGCAGTAGCAGTAACAGTAACAGTAACAGTTACAGTAGCAGTAACAGTAACAGTTACAGTAACAGTAGCAGTTACAGTAGCAGTAACAGTAGCAGTTACAGTAGCAGTTACAGTAGCAGTTACAGTAGCAGTTACAGTAGCAGTTACAGTAGCAGTAACAGTTGCAGTAACAGTAGCAGTAGCAGTAACAGTAACAGTAACAGTAACAGTTACAGTAACAGTAGCAGTAACAGTAGCAGTAACAGTAACAGTTACAGTAGCAGTTACAGTAGCAGTAGCAGTAGCAGTTACAGTAGCAGTAGCAGTAGCAGTAACAGTAGCAGTAACAGTAGCAGTTACAGTAGCAGTTACAGTAGCAGTTACAGTAACAGTAGCAGTAACAGTAGCAGTAGCAGTTACAGTAGCAGTTACAGTAGCAGTTACAGTAGCAGTAGCAGTAGCAGTAACAGTAGCAGTAACAGTAGCAGTTACAGTAGCAGTTACAGTAGCAGTTACAGTAGCAGTTACAGTAGCAGTAACAGTAGCAGTAACAGTAACAGTAGCAGTAACAGTAGCAGTAACAGTTACAGTAACAGTAGCAGTAGCAGTAACAGTAACAGTAACAGTAGCAGTTACAGTAGCAGTTACAGTAGCAGTTACAGTAGCAGTTACAGTAGCAGTTACAGTAGCAGTTACAGTAGCAGTTTGGATGTACATAACTGAGATTTCCATCCAATCTTATATAAACATGACTGTTCCATTCTCCATGGCAAGTTATCCATTATACAAGGATATATCTGTGACTCAATGAAGCCAGTCTACTCACCACACCAACCCACCACACAAAGCATGCATTCAAACAACCTATTTGCACAGTGACAAATTATATCTCATTCCTTGCTTACAGTCCAGTCACAAATTATACCCCATTCCTTGCTTACTGTCCAGTCACAAACTGCTGATACAGTCAGTAGCAGTCCAGTCATATTGTATCGTATTATATCCAAACAGAGACAATCCCACAGCCAGATGGAAACAGAGGCAGAAGGGGGGAAAGATCACGACACGGATGATCCTACATCCTTACCAGGGAGGCGGACAATTCAACAATCGTCAGATCAACATACTGTCTGTTACTGTATTCCAGACACCTCTACCACTACACACCGTTCATACAGACACTCAGAGAGAGTACTCTGCTAGCCGGGTTGAGCTCTTATACAGTCTCTCTCTGGTCTCTGCTCGTGACACCGCGCCTCTCCACTCAAAGAGTCACAGGGACAGGGTTAGTCACTGCCCCTTCCTCCCCAAACCAACTGCGTTTCCTCTCCTCCTCCTCCTCCTCCTCATAAATGAATGCCAGGGTGTCCAGAATATCGCTGTCCGTGGGAGGAACAAAGGGGACTCAGTGTCCGGAACCCCGCAGCAGATGCCCCCTGTCAAACACACACACAGAACTCCCACAGAACTCTGCCCCAAGCTGGGAAATCCATTCACCTTCCCTGTGAGCTGTGAGTATGGCTGAAACACACACAAAAACACAGACACAAATGCCAAGAAAGAGGGGGCAGCTACGTCTCTGAGAGACGGGGCCTGACGCCCTCGAATCGCACAGACTCCACTGACACACACACACCCTTCCACAGTGATAAGGCTCTCCGAGCGATAAGGCTCTCCGAGTGATGAGGCTCTCCGAGCGATAAGGCTCTCCGAGTTATGGTTCTCTGATAACACACACAGGTATTACATGTTTATAATGCTTGGTATCTTCAACAGAATGGTAGCAGACCATAATGTTGTCTGTTACATGACAGAATGCTGTTCAACCATGTGAGCAACAACTCCCTCTGCTATTAACAATGACAGACTGGAAATTAATGAGGGCATTTTCCATCAGCTACCAGCCTAAGGAATGACAATGCTGAGACATAAAGGCATGAGTACAGAGGCAGAATCAAACTTTGCCCAAACCATTTAGAAAAATATAATAGGTGAACAACCACAACAAACTGAATCACAGATTTCTCATACCATGACAACAATGATAACTTTTTAAAAACATGTCCGTCCTTGTGATTATTTTAAGGAAATGTTGGTCCAAACAGGTTGATACTGGTTGAATGACAGCTTACAAAAAAAATAAGTGATATGTGGATAGTAAATCCAGGTTTTTCTGGAACTGTGCACTGTGTTCACTCAGTCAGTGTCATTTAACCCCCCCCCCCCCTCACTTCCACAACCACACACACATTCTACCTGTACACAGGTAAGTGTTTCTCTCCAGTCTGTTCAGAAAATAGTTTAGCCCCCTCTGCTGGTGCAATTCTGCACTCTAGGTAGTATTTAACCAGATGACCCTACTCACAATCCTAAATCATTAGAGGGAGGGATTAATTAACATCTGACCCTGTATCAGTGGCTAAGGGCAGCTTCTACCTACTTCCCATTCCCATCCCCATTTTGCCCCTTTACGAGATCATATCCTGTTTCCCGATTCAGGTCTGGTGTTGACACATAGATGAGAGATAGAAGACAGTGTCTCGACAGCCTGACCCCAGAGAAGTGACTCAGTTCACTCCCTAGTCACACCTCTCCACTATGCTGTACCACGCCAAGGTCTCATAGTCTGTATCCCTGAGGGTCATTTTTCTGACCCCTCCGATTGGCTGTGTCCCTGAGGGTCATTTTTCTGACCCTTCCAATTGGCTGTGTCCCTGAGGGTCATTTTTCTGACCCCTCCGATTGGCTGTGTCCCTGAGGGTCATTTTTCTGACCCTTCCAATTGGGTGTGTAGTGGAGTCTCTGTACTGATCCTGTTCAGACACATCTGATAGGGTGAACCACTAAAGATCTTTGTACCAACCTCCCTGATAGGCTGAACCTCTCAGAGTCTCTACAGAGGAGAAAAGCTCCTTCTTGATGTAGTAGTGATTTTACAGGAAGTGTGAGGTTCCCTTTACCAGAAACGAGGTTGCATAACAACTGACTCACACACACAGAGCAACCCTGTGATTGCCTGGGTCACTGGGTTCATGTTTACAAGAACCACAAGTCATGTGATCACTCAAAGGAACAACCAGACAAAACAAATCAAGACAACACAAATACCCAATTCCTCACCTCAGTGCTGGTGAGGAAGGCAGTGGGCTTGTTCAACATTGCAGACGGCACTGCCAGCGAGCCGTGATTCACTGATGTACAAGAGGCATTTCACTGTGCAGGTGACATTAAAAACTTGATATCAACTTGCATCACAAATAACTATTTTGTAGATCAATCAGTCCCAGTTGACCCAGAATAAATCAGGTATTTGATTCTCTCTAGTTGGTCCGGCCCACTAGTGGGTTTCAGCTAACTCCTCCTGGGTTGCGGCGGTTACTGATACAGATAACCATGGTGATAAGAAGGTGAATGGGACAGTTGCTAGGTAGTGAACATCTGGTTGTCTCTCGTACCCTGATGAGATGGTTGTCACTGAACAGCATTTACTAAATATATAACCAATCAGAACCAACAACACTGTTGGTGTATGCATTTCCTGGCTATGTGACCTCGGACACAGGAACAGCATGCTGAACATAGGTTCATTCTCTAAAGGTCATGACCTCTTCAATACAACACATTTTTATGGACCTTCAATCAAACAGGATTTACAATTCTGCAAATTCTCTGGCCCCTTGAGTATTATCAAACTATGTCTTCTAGTTATATAATATAGTTATGTTAATCCTAATGCTATTGGTTGAAATTGTGATGGCCAAACTATCTCACACCACAGAATGGGTCTGGGGAGCACTGTGGACAGTGCTGTGTGTCGAGCGTATTGATTGGTTGGTCAGTGTGTTTTAGAATGTGGCCTTTGACTAATCAATCAGGATCTGCCCCAGGGTGACACACCACCAACAACAGAGAGATTCAGCAGGCTGATTTAGTAAGGCTTTTTTAAGGGGAAGCGTGTTGTGCTTTAAAAAGGGCCAGCGTACCCAACGTTTCCCCTCTTCCCCTCTCCTCACCTCTCTGCTGGGGTCTCTCCATCCCCAGCCTGTGGTTTCCATACAAACCTACTGGATATATTCAGACACATCAGTTTCAGCGGTATGAGTTAACACAGACTTGCACTGAACTCTCGTCTCATAGGCTCACTGAAACTGGGAGGCATGGTTCTCACATTCATACGTGCTAACAACAAGGCCTTGTTTGCAAACACACTGGGGCACCTTTAATAGCCTGATAGAGACAGCAGTGTATTTACAGTGTTATTTTGGGGCAAGGGCAGGGCTGGGGCAGGCAGCCTACTGATTGGCTAGAGCAGCTGCATGCCGGTTGTTGTTGACCAATCCCTAAGCGTCTGTGTGGGATGGAAATCTGACCAAGAAAGCCTTGTGCTCCTGACAATGGCCTATGGAGAGAGGAGGCTGGGCCCACACACAACTTTGTTTTACTATCCTCGTGGGGACCAAATGCTGAGTCAGAAAGTTACAGACGTACAAATACTGTATCATACCCCCCCCCCCCCAAAAAAAATGCTAACCTCCCCGGTTATTGTAATGGTGAGAGTTCAGCATGTCTTAGGGGTAGTATATTTGTGTGTCTGTAACTTTCTTACTCATCATTATTCAACATTCATTCATGATGATCCAGAATCATGGTAGCATCCACATTAATGTAGATGTGTTCAGAAACATATTCTATTCTTATTTACAATAAAAGTGACTCTAAAATGACAATACATTATTTACCATTCATTTGTATTGGGCACAAAATAATCTGAAACACAACCAAAACAAACAGCAAATGCATCCAACAAGTTTATAGTGTCACAAGCTTGATGGAATCGTTGCGTTCTAGGAATATGGGACCAAATACTCGACTACTTTAATACATATACTGTATAAGTGAATTTGTCCCAATACTTTTGGTCCCCTAAAATGGGGGGGATTATGTACAAAAAGTGCCGTAATTTCTATAGGTTCACCCAATATGGATGAAAATCCTCTCAAATTAAAGCTGACAGTCTGCACTTTAACCTCATAGTCATTGTCTCATTAACCTAGTCATTGTCTCATTAACCTAGTCATTGTCTCATTAACCTAGGCATTGTCTCATTAACCTAGTCATTGTATCATTAACCTAGTCATTGTATCATTAACCTAGTCATTGTCTCATTAACCTAGTCATTGTCTCATTAACCTAGTCATTGTCTCATTAACCTAGTCATTGTCTCATTAACCTAGTCATTGTCTCATTAACCTAGTCATTGTATCAATAACCTAGTCATTGTCTCATTAACCTAGTCATTGTCTCATTAACCTAGTCATTGTCTCATTAACCTAGTCATTGTATCAATAGCCTAGTCATTGTCTCATTAACCTAGTCATTGTCTCATTAACCTAGTCATTGTCTCATTAACCTAGTCATTGTCTCATTAACCAAGTCATTGTCTCATTAACCTAGTCATTGTCTCATTAACCTAGTCATTGTCTCATTAACCTAGTCATTGTATCAATAACCTAGTCATTGTCTCAATAACCTAGTCATTGTATCAATAACCTAGTCATTGTCTCATTAACCTAGTCATTGTCTCATTAACCTAGTCATTGTATCATTAACCTAGTCATTGTATCATTAACCTAGTCATTGTCTCACTAACCTAGTCATTGTATCATTAACCTAGTCATTGTCTCATTAACCTAGTCATTGTATCATTAACCTAGTCATTGTCTCATTAACCTAGTCATTGTCTCATTAACCTAGTCATTGTCTCATTAACTTTGTATGGCTGCAGGGGCAGTATTGAGTAGCTCTGATTAAAGGTGCCCATTTCAAACGGCCTCGTACTCAATTCTTGCTCGTACAATATATATATTATTATTACTATTGGATAGAAAACACTCTCTAGTTTCTAAAACCGTTTGAATTATATCTGTGAGTCAAACAGAACTCATTTGGCACAAACTTCCTGACCAGGAAGTGGAAAGTCTGAAATCGATGCTCTGTTCTACTTCCTGCCTATACATGGGCATGATACGTAAGAGTCTACGTGCACTTCATACACCTTCCCCTGGATGTCAAGAGGCGGTGAGAGAAGAAATTTCGTGTTTATCTTGGTCTGAAGTGGAATAAATCCTCTTTGTATGACGTGTCCCTCATTTCCGGTTTTCTAGAGAGCGCGCAGGGGGACATGGATTTGCCTTCTGTTTAGCTGCCGTTATAGTCGACTAATATCTCCGGCTTTGATTTTATTTGATACATGTGACCATATCATCGTAAAGTATGTTTTTTCAATATAGTTTCATCAGATTATTGAAAATTTTTCGGGAGTTTTGCCGTGTTCTGTTCTCTTCCGTTTGTTGACATGGAGAGCGTCGTGCCACTAGGCTAGTGCGCTTGCTAATTCAAGAGGAAAAGTTGCCGTTCTAAATCCAAACAACGATTGTTCTGGACAAAGGACACCTTGTCCAACATTCTGATGGAAGATCAGCAAAAGTAAGAAACATTTTATGATGCTATTTCATATATCTGTCGTACATGTGAACTAGTCGTGGGCGCCCAACGTTTGGGTACTCTAGCTATACCGAAGCTGCATATCGTAATGAAGTTATTTTTAGAATTCTAACACTGCGATTTCATTAAGAACTAATGGATCTATCATTTCCTATACAACATGTATGTTTTAGTTATGTTTATGAATAGCTATTTGGTCAGAATATGTGTGTCAGAAAAAGTGTCAGAAAAAAATCCGGGCGTTGTGGGAAAAAGTAGCTAAGTTAGCAGAATGTATAACCATTGATTTTAGCTCTAAATATGCACATTTTCGAACAAAACATAAGTGTATGTATAACCTGATGTTATAGGACTGTCATCTGAGGAAGAAAATCAAGGTTAGTCAAAAATTATATATCTTTTGCTTGTTTGTTACGATCGCTTACTTTTGCTAATGGGAAATTGCTTGTGTTTTTGGCTATTGTGGTAAGCTAATATAACGCTATATTGTGTTTTCGCTGTAAAACACTTGATAAATCGGAAATATTGGCTGGAATCACAAGATGCCTGTCTTTCATATGCTGTACACTACGTATTTCTCAGAAATGTTTTATGATGAGTAATTAGGTATTTGACGTTGGTGTCCGTAATTATTATGGCTGCTTTCGGGGGACAATTTCTGATTGTAGCTGCAATGTAAACTATGATTTATACCTGAAATATGCAAATTTTTCGAACAAAACATAGATTTATTGAATAACATGTTATAAGACTGTCATCTGATGAAGTTGTTTGTTGGTTAGTTTGGTTGGTTCTTGGTTAGTTAGGTTGGCTTTGTGCATGCTACCTGTGCTGTGAAAAATGTCTGTCCTTTTTTGTATTTGGTGGTGAGCTAACATAAATATACGTGCTGTTTTTGCTGTAAAACATTTTAAAAATCGGACATGTTGGCTGGATTCACAAGATGTGTACCTTTCATTTGCTGTATTGGACTTGTTAATGTGTGAAAGTTAAATATTTTAAAAAAATATATTTTGAATTTCGCGCCCTGCACTTGAGCTGGCTGTTGTCATAAGTGTACCGACGTCGGGCTTGCAGCCATAACTAGTCATTGTCTCATTAACCTAGTCATTGTATCATTAACCTAGTCATTGTCTCATTAACCTAGTCATTGTATCATTAACCTAGTCATTGTCTCATTAACCTAGTCATTGTCTCATTAACCTTGTCATTGTCTCATTAACCTAGTCATTGTCTCATTAACCTAGTCATTGTCTCATTAACCTTGTCATTGTCTCATTAACCTAGTCATTGTCTCATTAACCTAGTCATTGTCTCATTAACCTAGTCATTGTATCATTAACCTAGTCATTGTCTCATTTCAAAGTGCAGAGACAAAACAACAAAATGAGTCACTGTCCCAATACTTTGAGCTCACTGTATGTGGCAGGACTTGTAGACGATAACAGATTACAAAAGGAAACCCAGCCATGACTTGCCCAGCAATGCAGTACTCCCAAACGAGCTAAATGCCTTTAATGTTCGCTTCAAGGAATATAACACTATGCCTTGCATGAAAGCCCCTGTTTTTCTGGAAGACTGTGTGATCAGGTAGCCTAGCGGGTAAGAGAGTTGGAACAGTAACCGAAAGGTTGCTGGTTTGAATCACGAGGCGACTAGGTGAAAAAGAAATCGATGTCCCCTTGAGCAATTGCTCCTGTAAATCGTTCTCGATGAGAGCTAAATTATGTAAATGATCGATGTCTCCATGGCCGATGGGAGCAAAACTTTCATACATGTTAACAATTAACAGTTTGGCCGCCGGGCCAGACGGAATACCATGTTCTTTTTTTCAATGTTTTTATTATATATTTTTTTTACTATACAAAGCATACACATACAAATGACAACATACAGACGCACACAAACATCCACAACATCACCCTGCCCAGACCCTCACCAACATCCACAACATCACCCTGCCCAGACCCACCAGCTCACACCCCCATCTCCAATATCACCCTGCCCAGACCCACCAGCTCACACCCCCATCCACAACATCACCCTGCCCAGACCCACCAGCTCACACCCCCATCCACAACATCACCCTGCCCAGACCCACCAGCTCACACCCCCATCTCCATCCACAACATCACCCTGCCCAGACCCACCAGCTCACACCCCCATCTCCAACATCACCCTGCCCAGACCCACCAGCTCACACCCCCATCCACAACATCACCCTGCCCAGACCCAACAGCTCACACCCCCATCTCCATCCACAACATCACCCTGCCCAGACCCACCAGCTCACACCCCCATCTCCATCCACAACATCACCCTGCCCAGACCCACCTGCTCACACCCCCATCTCCATCCACAACATCACCCTGCCCAGACCCACCTGCTCACACCCCCATCTCCATCCACAACATCACCCTGCCCAGACCCACCAGCTCACACCCCCATCTCCATCCACAACATCACCCTGCCCAGACCCACCAGCTCACACCCCCATCCACAACATCACCCTACCCAGACCCACCTGCTCACACCCCCATCTCCATCCACAACATCACCCTGCCCAGACCCACCAGCTCACACCCCCATCCACAACATCACCCTGCCCAGACCCACCTGCTCACACCCCCATCTCCATCCACAACATCATCCTGCCCAGACCCACCAGCTCACACCCCCATCCACAACATCACCCTGCCCAGACCCACCTGCTCACACCCCCATCTCCATCCACAACATCACCCTGCCCAGACCCACCTGCTCACACCCCCATCTCCATCCACAACATCACCCTGCCCAGACCCACCTGCTCACACCCCCATCTCCATCCACAACATCCCCCTGCCCAGACCCACCTGCTCACACCCCCATCCACAACATCACCCTGCCAAGACCCACCTGCTCACACCCCCATCTCCATCCACAACATCACCCTGCCCAGACCCACCTGCTCACACCCCCATCTCCATCCACAACATCACCCTGCCCAGACCCACCTGCTCACACCCCCATCTCCATCCACAACATCACCCTGCCCAGACCCACCAGCTCACACCCCCATCTCCCGCATCACTCTCATCGCTTTAAACCCTTGTTTCTCTCCGTCACCCACGCACTTTCAACATTCAGATAATAAAGCATTTGACCTTTCCATTGTGTTAGCGACGGAGGACTGGTTGATTTCCAGCACTCATATTTCATGTCTTGAAATATGCTGACAGACGGATTAAATCTTAATTTCCATTGTAATACTTCTGACAGCCAACTTTCTAATTCTGCCCATAACTTTTGTACTTTATAGTACACTATATGATCAAAAGTATATGGACACCTGCTTGTCGAACATCTCATTCCAAAATCATGGGCATTAATATGGAGTTGGTCCTGTTACATCTGCTCCTGTCACGCCCTCTACTGCTCATCCTGTGTCTCCCTAACCTGCCCCCACTCCCCCAGTGCTCTCTCCTTCTTTCTCTCTCTCTGTGTGTGATTGTGTGGGCAGAAACAGGTGTGCTGAGACAGAGCAGATCCCCACCAGCTGCACCTGTTCCATAATCAAGACCTCTACAAATACTCAGTCCTCCACTTCCACACTGCCAGATCGTAACCTCTGCTCAGTCAGTCTGCGTTTTCAGCCGTTTGTTCCTGCATAGATCCTGTTTTCCCTTGCCTGGCGCCGTTGTCCTCTCCGCTACGACTCTGGTCCCTGTCTCCAGCCCCACGGCTCGTCAGTCCTGCTACCCTGTCCTGTCAGTCCTGCTACCCTGTCCTGTCAGTCCTGCTACCCTGTCCTTTCAGTCCTGCTACCCTGTCCTGTCAGTCCTGCTACCCTGTCCTGTCAGTCCTGCTACCCTGTCCTGTCAGTCCTTCTACCCTGTCCTGGACTCCCCACTCTACTGTTTCCTTGGATTCCTCTCCAGACCTGCTTACCCAGCCCTAATTCCCCTCGCTCCAGCCTCAGCCTCAGCACCTGGCTCCCTGCAACCCGCCAGAGCTTTCCCTGGCCTTCACCCCATCTTCCCCGTTTTTAAATAAATACCTTGGTCACCTAACCCAGTTTCCTCGTCTGAGTCTGCTCTTGGGTTCACCTGCTCCGCGTAACAGGTCCACCCTTTGCTGTTATAACAGCCTCCACTCTTCTGGGAAGGCTTTCCATTAGATGTTGGAACATTGCTTCAGCCACAAGAGCATTAGTGAGGTCGGGCACTGATGTTGGGCGATTAGGCCTGGCTCACAGTCGGCATTCCAATTCATCCCAAAGGTGTTCGATGGGGTTGAGGTCAGGACTCTGTGCAGGCTCTTCCCCAAACTGATGCCACAAAGTTGGAAGCACAGAAATGGTCTAGAATGTCATTGTATGCTGTAGCGTTAAGATTTCCCTTCACTGGAACTAAGGGGATGAGCATCTTCAATATGTTCCCATTGTTCCTCTTTAGTGAATTTAACTACATGTGGCAAGTAAAAGCCTGGGTGGTGAGTTGATACAATTCCATGTCTGGAAGTTTAAAACCACCCTCAGATTTAGGAAGATGTAAAACTTTCCTTTTCATTCTATGAGTTTTATTTGTCTATATAAAGTATTTTTATTATTATTTCAGTCTTACTGTTGTCACTGTAGGAGTGGACACGTTGTTGGCAGAGCGCACAAACTAGGATAACCTTGAGAAAAAAGGTTTATTTAATTCCATTTACGAGTCAATGTATTCATTGTCTTTTGTTTGGATCACTCCTGTTAATCTTGAGTAAAGACTCTTGATTACACATAGAACTAGGCCTAGACTACCTGGCCTGAGTGTAAATGTGGGCCTAGAAATCAAATGTAGACCTATGTAGACCTAGAAATCAAATGTAGACCTAGAAATCAAATGTAGACCTAGAAATCAAATGTAGACCTATGTAGACCTAGAAATCAAATGTAGACCTAGAAATCAAATGTAGACCTATGTAGACCTAGAAATCAAATGTAGACCTAGAAATCAAATGTAGACCTAGAAATGTGCCTACTGGGGGATCTGATAGTATTTCTGATTGTCTTAACTCACCATCACTGTCAGTAACAAACAGTAAGAGAACAAAGTGTGTTTTTACATCCATTGAGAATGACAATAGTTCCTCAACGTAGCCTATTTGAAAAACATTTCCAGCTCTCTCCCTTTTGATAACAAAATGTCATGCTCTGATCCTGTGGAAACGTCATAACATAGGCCTAGCTGATTACTTTTTATCCCTACAGCTGATAGCCTACAGCTGATAGCCTACAGCTGATAGCCTACAGCTGATAGCCTACAGCTGATAGCCTACAGCTGATAGCCTACAGCTGATAGCCTACAGCTGATAGCCTACAGCTGTGTCGGTCTGTCCAGAGCTCACTGGTGCAGGAAACTGAAAATTACAATATTGCAAGCTTCAGGTTGACCAAGATAATAGTTGAAACAATGTTTCCAGTTCCTTGCAGACAGGCCATGCGTAGACAATGTGATTTATAGAATACTCATTTTTAAATCAGGATATTTTCTACCTGCAGGCTGCAATGTTTTTATTTGTTGGCTTTATGTAGTCTCTTTTTACATATTGGCAATAGAAGTTACTTTTAGATTTGTATCATTTTCATTTAGCTGGAGTTTTGATTAATAGCCACATGACATTGATTTTGAGCTATGAAGACCTTATTATAAATTAAATTATACTGTTCCATGAAAATGTGCAGATGAAAATCACAACTGGTGCGCAGATCAGTAGAAATGGTATGTTAACTCGTCACTCCAAATGTAAAGGGTTGTCGGCCGCTGGTGTAGCCTATTACCGGTTAACTTCAGGAGCTTAAAAGCAGAATCTGCGAAAGCCAGCATCAGCGGGAGGAGCATAAAGCATCAGACAAGCTCAGTAGCATACATATAGTGGATTTTATTCAAATATAGGGTGTGTCTATATATGGAAAAATAAACGTTTAACCATTTCGACCAATCGATTGGTCGAATAAACAGACGACTCTCTGTCGACAAGATTATTATATATATATATTATTTACACCCTCACAGTTGTGAAGAGGGCACGGCAACGCCTCTTCCCCCTCAGTACACAAGGGAAAATAAATCAACAGAAATATGGGTTGTATTTACAATGGTGTTTGTTCTTCACTGGTTGCCCTTTTCTTGTGGAAACAGGTCACCAATCTTGCTGCTGTGATGCACACTGGTATTTCACCCAGTAGATATGGGAGTTCATCAACATTGGGTTTGTTTTGGAATTCTTTGTGGATCTGTTTAATCTGAGGGAAATATGTGTCTCTAATATGGCCATATATTTGGCAGGAGGTTAGGAAGTGCACCTCAGTTTCCACCTCATTTTGTGGGCAGTGTGCAAATAGCCTGGTCTGCATATGGCAGCTTCTCTCAATAGCAATGCTCAGAGTCTGTACATAGTCAACGCCTCCCTTAATTAAGGTCAGTCACAGTGGTCAGGTATACTTCCACTGTGTACTTTCTGTTTAGGGTCAACATTCCAGTTTGCCATGTTTTTTTAATTATCTTTTTGTTTTCTCATGATTTGGTTGGGTCTAATTGTGTTACTGTTGTTGTTCTATCTTTGCAACTCGCTTTTTCTCTCTCTCCCAATCTCTTTCTCTGTCCCTCCCCCTCTCGCCACATCAGGGGGGGATTAGCAGGGAGCTGCTCACTTTAAAGTATGACAACTATGCCTGCCTTTGACCTAGCTGGCATCTACATTCACACGCACAGAGACAGAGAGAGACAGAGAGAGACAGAGAGAAATACAGAGAGAGACAGAGAGAGAGATGGGCTAGCAGAGAGAGACAGAGAGAGACAGAGACAGAGAGAGACAGAGAGATGGGCTAGCAGACAGAGACAGAGAGAGACATGGGCTAGCAGGGACAGACAGAGAGAGGACAGGGAAGCGAGAAAGGCTGAGGGAGAGCGAGAGAGAAGGGGTAAGATGTTTTGGGAGCTTAGTCAGTGAGCGTAGAGGGCTGTTGCCGATGGTGGCCGTGTCGGTAAATGCTGACAGAATAATAAACAGTGTACGTGCATCATATCTCAATGTGCTAATACTGGTGACATCATCATGGGAGTCACTATAACAGAAACTCAGGATCTGCTCAGCAACGCCTTTCCTATCACCAAACATGAAGGGGTTTCTGGTGAATTTAACACCAGGCAGGAATGCTGCACACACACATTAAAGAAGCACAATCAAGCCCACCATCACACAGACAATCTGTCAGCGCCTGTGAATAACTCCCTGTGAGCAAAAGAGGAAAGTTTTTATCAAATAAAGCATATCTGTGTCATATAGAACCTATTAAAATAGCTGTGATTTCCAGCGTTACTAATCCTGCTAGATAAGTGTTCTGCTGAGACTGAGCTTAGAGAGGAGGGAGGACAGCGAGCTGAGGTACTGCTATCATCACTAAGGGAAGGAGTGATTTAAACACTGACAGAAGTGCTGATATCCAACAGCTTTAAGCACTAGAAAAAACTTTGTCTGAGTACTGAGCTGGAGGGATGGTAGGACAGACAGATAGTCTTTAGTGTCTTCACCCTCACTTAACGGCCTGGGAGAAAGTGTGGGTGTGTATACTGTATGTGTGTGTGTGTGTGTGTGTAGGATATAGTAGAGTTTATCTTTACGTCATCCCGTTCACATAACAGGCTGATTGAGTGTGTTATATAATCAATCCATATTCAGTAGGCTACCTTCATTTTCTCATCTCTTCCTATCGCTCTGCTTTGGTAATGTTGTTCATGTTTTTCCTGCCATTAAAGTGGTGTTGGGTTGGACTGAGTCAATTCATTTGGGATTGAGGCCTGCAGATTTATTCTAATGCATTTAGGAGGAAATATGGACTCAGATAGGGTTGTTCCTGTAACGCTCGTCTGAAGAAGTGGACCAAAGCGCACCGTGGGACGTGTTCATGATCATTTATTCACCAAAAACACTCAAGCAAAATAACAAAGTGAGAAACGAAACAGTCCTGTAAGGTGCAGACACAAAACAGAAAACACCTACCCACAAAACACAGGTGGGAAAAGGCTGCCTAAGTATGGTTCTCAATCAGAGACAAAGATAGACAGCTGCCTCTGATTGGGAACCACACTCGGCCAAAAACAAAGAAATACAACACATAGAATGCCCACCCTAATCACACCCTGGCCTAACCAAAATAGAGACTAAAACCCTCTCTATGGCCAGGGCGTGACAGTTACGGTGACCGTATTACAGCCACACTAGTGGAGTCATGACGGCAGTCAAATTCCACGTGACCGTTTAGTCACAGTAATGAGGTTCCTCCAAGCTCTGATGCTGATGGTTATTAGTAGCCTACCAAACTACCTGCCTGCCTGAACCACAGGAAAAGCGTCCTCCATTCTCTATTTAAGTGCATACTGTAGATGTAATGTATTTTTCCCGCTGCCCCTGTTTTGAGACAGGCGCATGATAAATGGTCCATTCTAAATCTACACAAATTTAACACATATGTTCTTTAGTATATGTAAAGACAACATTATATTAAGAATAGTGTGATTAGTGACAATACTAGCCTATCACTTGTGAATGATGTATTATTACTTGTGAAAATGTTTTTTATTTATCCGTTATTTTACCAGATAAGTTGACTGAGAACACATTCTCATTTACAGCAACGACCTGGGGAATAGTTACAGGGGAGAGGAAGGGGATGAATGAGCCAATTGTAAACTGGGGATTATTAGGTGACTGTGATGGTTTGAGGGCCAGATTGTGAATTTAGCCAGGACACCGGGGTTAACACCCCTACTCTTACGATAAGTGCCATGGTGTCACGTTCTGACCATAGTTCTTGTGTGTTTTGCTTGTTTTAGTGTTGGTCAGGACGTGAGCTGGGTGGGCATTCTATGTTGTGTGTCTAGTTTGTCTGTTTCTATGTTTGGCCTAATATGGTTCTCAATCAGAGGCAGATGTTTTGTGTTGTCTCTGATTGGGAATCATATATAGGTGGCTTGTTTTGTGTTGGGGTTTGTGGGTGGTTGTTTCCTGTCTCTGTGTTTTCTCTGCACCAGATAGGGCTGTATCGGTTTGCCACATTTGTTATTTTGTATCGTTGTAAGTGTTCACAGTTTTCGTCTTGTTGATTAAATCATGTTGAACACGGAATACGCTGCGTCTTGGTCCGATCCCTGCTACACCTCCTCTTCAGACGAAGAGGAGGAAGGCTGCCGTTACACATGGGATCTTTAATGACCTCAGAGAGTCAGGACACCCGTTTAACGTCCCATCCGAAAGACGACAACCTACACAGGGCAGTGTCCCCAATCACTTCCCTGGGGCATTGGGATATTTTATTGATGTATTATTGATGTATTATCACTTGTGAATGATGTATTATCGCTTGTAAATTATGTATTATTGCTTGTGAATGATGTATTATTGCTTGTGAATGATGTATTATTGCTTGTGAATGATGTATTTTGCTTGTGAATGATGTATTATTGCTTGTGAATGATGTATTTTGCTTGTGAATGATGTATTATTGCTTGTGAATGATGTATTATTGCTTGTGAATGATGTATTATTGCTTGTGAATGATGCCCATGCTTTTTTTGCAACTTTTTCAAATCATAGTCACACTCTTCATGTAGCCTTGCCCATAGGCCTATATGTTTAGATTAGGTCGGTATCACAACTAGTGGCCAGATCATTTGTTAAAATGAAGCACACTAATCCACTTTACAACTGGTGTAGAGCCTAACTGGCAAGCAAATGTAGTGCGTGAGTTTCAAGTGTGGGGAGATCATTTCACCATAAAAATACACCTTTATAATAACAGCATTACATGCCTAATCACATTTGTGGTCACTTTTGAGAACGGTGTTTTCCTGCTAATGGAACATTCTTGCTTATAGCCTCCTGCCGTGTACGCATTGCTGCGCTTATAATGTGAAGAAATAGCCTAATAGTTGATCAACATTTTAAGCTAAATGTTCTCATCTGTAGCGTCAGGTTCATTGCTTAAAACAGTTTATGCTAGTTGTTGTATTAATTTGGGATCTATCGCATCCCACAACTGTTTGGAATATTTATTTCTTGCACAGAATAGGTCAACTTTGTACTATGGGAGATAGTTGATTGACACAGGCTAGTACTTTTGCTGTTCGTTAGGTCTACTCATCTTGTTGGCTGATGAAAAGTAGATGTGGACAGTTCTTCCAATATCTTCAATATACACCTCAGAATTGGATAAGGACGCAGGCAGTTGCATCCCCGATGTATCCGTCTTTACTTGTAGCCTGTGGGAAAGACCCGATCACGTGACTGAGAGCCCTGTGAGTGAGAGGTGCTTTGGCACGCAGCAGGGAGAAGGGAATTATAATGATTATATTCAGCCCAAGGGTAGAAAGGCTGCAAAAGGCATGGATTTTTTTAGGGGGCATTACGGCCACAAAAAGGGGATGCAGCCGGGAAATTTGAGGCATTATCAAGTGCTTGTCAAATTGTGAATGAGAGACTGATGAAGTGTGTACAGCCTACGCAAAAAAACAAAGTAGAGCTCATGCCTTTCATGCTACTTTTTTCAAATCATCTTTGGAGTCTCATCATGCTGCCTTAGATTGTATTAAAAATCAAACATATAGCCCAACATTTGTATCACAACTAAAGTTGCATAAATAACTCTAAATGAAGCATATAGGAGAACCTGTGTCTTTGTTAAGCGCTCAACACATAATAGACGCATGTGCACACTCCCTCAAATCATTTGGAGAAAATATACTTTATTTTATTGAGCTATGTTCAATTGTATTCTTCAAACTATAAAATAATGCTAAGCAAATCTCATCCGCTAAATGAACTAGTGTAGCCCACAGTCATATAGCCAGATCAGGACCTAACACAAGGACAACTCAGAGGATGCTATTCTGTTCTTCTGAAATAGGCAACATTTTCTTCAAATCATGTTTCTTTGGACTTGTCTAAAATAAATCATGTCTTTATTGTGATGGTGTAGGCTATATTATATGGAAACGTTTGGTAGCACTAGCTATGAAAAGTTTACAGGTTCAGGAGTTTCTAGTGACCATATGAGCTGGCCAGGAAGAACTCTTAGCCTTCGTTGTAGCCTATAATGTGGGCCCAAAATGTTTTATGGTCATGTGGTCAGGAAAAACTCCAGCAGGCTCCAGAAATGACTACTACCAAGCAAAGAGGTGCACAGACCACAAAATCTCAGACCCAGAAAGAGGAAGTGGGACCCTGAGGGCGGGGCTAAGAAGAGGAAGTAGTGTCACACATTCAGCCCATGTTTCAAAACCCCCCACCCCCCAATCTCATCACATCACCCTGGTCAGGAGTCTGTCTGTCCCTGGTGTTTTGGTAATTAAAACAAAAAGGAAGACGAGAACAGTAGTGATTGGCAGAATATGCCAGTACATGTTAGGGAGCAAGTGGAAATCAATTTTCCCACAATTGTTAGATTTGCCCCCCTACATTGCATTTGGAAAGAATTCACACCCCTTGACTTTTTCCACATTTTGATACATTATTCTAAAATGGATTAAATAAAACAAATGATGATCAATCTACACACAATACCCCATAATGACAAAACGAAAACTGGTTTTAAGAAATGTTTGCAAATATAGTAAAAATTAAAAACAGAAATATCTTATTTGAGATGTTTCTACAACTTGGAGTCCGCCTGTGGTAAAGTAAATTGATTGGACATGACTTGGAAAGGCAAACACCTGTCTATATAAAGTCCCACAGTTTACAGTGGACGTCAGAGCAAAAACCAAGCCATAAGGTCGAAGAAATTGTCCATAGGGCTCCGAGACAGGATTGTGTCGAGGCACAGATCTGGGGAAGGGTACCAAAACATTTCTGCAGCATTGAAGGTCCCCAAGAATACAGTGGCCTACATCATTCTTAAATAGAAGAAGTTTGGAACTACCAAGACTCTTCATAGAGCTGGCAGTCCAGCAAAACTGAGCAATCAGGGGAGAAGGGCCTTGGTCAGGGAGGTGACCCGATGATCACTCTGACAGAGCTCCAAAGTTCCTTTGTGGAGATGGGAGAACCATCCAGAAGGACAAACATCTCTGCAGCACTCCACCTATCAGGCCTTTATGGTAGAGTGGTCAGACGGAAGCCACTCCTCAGTAAAAGGCACACGACAGCCACTTGGAGTTTGCCAAAAGGCACCTAAAGACTCTCAGACTACGAGAAACAAGATTCTCTGGTCTGATGAAATGAAGATTGAACTCTTTGGCCTGAATGCCAATCGTCACATCTGGAGGAAACCTGGCACCATCCCTATGGTGAAGCATGGTGGTGGCAGCATCATGCTGATGTTTTTCAGCAGCAGGGACTGGGAGACTAGTCAGGATCGAGGGAAAGATGAACGGATCAAAGTACAGAGAGATCCTTGATGAAAACCTGCTCCAGAGTGCTCAGGACCACAGACTGCAGTAAAGATTCACCTTCCAACAGAACAATGACCCTAAGCACACAGCCAAGACAACGCAGGAGTGGCTTTAGTACAAGTCTCTGAAAGTCCTTGAGTGGCCCAGCCAGATCCCAGACTTGAACCCGATCGAACATCCCTGGAGAAACCTGAAAATAGCTGTGCAGCGATGTTCCCCATCCAACCTGACAGAGCTTGAGAGGATCTGCAGAGAAGAATGGGAGAAACTCCACAAATACAGGTGTGCCAAGCTTGTAGTGTCATACCCAAGAAGACTTGAGGCTGTAATTGCTGCCAAAGGTGCTTCAACAAAGTACTGAGTAAAGGGTCTGAAAAATTATGTAAATATGATATTTCAATTTTTTTATTTGAATAAATTTGCAACAATTTCAGAAAACCTTTTTTTGCTTGTCATTATGGGGTATTGTGTGTAGATTGATGAGGGGGGAAACTATTTAATCCATTTTGGAATAAGGCTGTAACGTAACAAAATGTGGAAAAAGTTAAGCGGTCTGAATACTTTCTGAATGCACTGTACGTGACTTCAGTTGCAAATCATTGAAGGTCAACATCATTATTTCCCATAGTAGCTAGTATGTAGTAGTTATTACATAGTTATTACATAGTAGCTAGGATTTAGTAGTTATTACATAGTTATTACATAGTAGCTAGTATGTAGTAGTTATTACATAGTTATTACATAGTAGAAAGTATGTAGTAGTTATTACATAGTTATTACATAGTAGCTAGTATGTAGTAGTTATTACATAGTTATTACATAGTAGCTAGGATGTAGTAGTTATTACATAGTTATTACATAGTAGCTAGTATGTAGTAGTTATTACATAGTTATTACATAGTAGCTAGGATGTAGTAGTTATTACATAGTTATTACATAGTAGCTAGTATGTAGTAGTTATTACATAGTAGCTAGTATGTAGTAGTTGTTACATAGTTATTACATAGTAGCTAGTATGTAGTAGTTATTACATAGTTATTACATAGTAGCTAGTATGTAGTAGTTGTTACATAGTTATTACATAGTAGCTAGTATGTAGTAGTTATTACATAGTTATTACATAGTAGCTAGGATGTAGTAGTTATTACATAGTTATTACATAGTAGCTAGTATGTAGTAGTTATTACATAGTTATTACATAGTAGCTAGTATGTAGTAGTTATTACATAGTTATTACATAGTAGCTAGGATGTAGTAGTTATTACATAGTTATTACATAGTAGCAATGTTTCCATTAACTTGTCCAGTGATTTTTTTGTCGACATTTAGAACGTTTGCATAGAAAATAGATGTGACAATTACCTGCTATGGTGCATCTTGTGATGATAAAAACAACTGAACGTAATGACGGTAGACCAAAATAAATATCATCATTCATAAAAACCTAGAGTGTCGAAGAATAATTAAGTAGTTGACGTGTTTACATGATCAATTTAGGCAAAATATGCGTTAATAATGCCATCCCACCTATCGGTTTCATGTCTCAGGTAGCCACCAAAGGACAGCATGGAGAGAAAGCAAAAATGGACTAATATTTGCCATATTCAAATCATTCTCATGAGCCAATCCTTGTCCTGACCTTCAAGAAGGACTGAATTTCTTTGTCTTACTTTTCTGGTCGGCTGGATGCAAGTTTCCCCATCCAATTATTTAAACTCTACGGGAGTGCAGGTTTCACCGTGGCATGGATCGTGCTGATATGTTGGCACATGAGAAAGTTAGTGCCAGTTGGACCTTTTTTGATTAAAATGTATTTAGCAAAAAGTAAGCCTAAATATTTAGGCTTTATAGATACGCGATGACTTACCCTGCATACCTTCAAAATTATTCTCTAATCATCATTTATTCAATGACTTACCCTGCATACCTTCAAAATTATTCTCTAATCATCATTAATTCAATGACTTACCCTGCATACCTTCAAAATTATTCTCTAATCATCATTTATTCAAAAACACTGTTTCCATCATCATTTGGTCGCAATAAAGTTTGACTAAAGAAAAATCCACCCCTGTCGAACAGAATTTTTTTTATTTTCAAATGTATCCTATATCTGCCGTTTCCATTACACATTTCGCAAGGATTTTGTCGCATAAACCTGGGTCAATGGAAACCTGCCTAATGTAAGTGATATCAGTCAATATGACAGACCTTGTGTGTGCTACTGAAGCCTCAGCCATGAATGCATTCTAGTAAACACCCATCAGACAGCTCCGCACGGAAGTGTTACAATAAGCAGATTTCTAGGAACCAGGGCCGGGCTTAATGGGAGACCTTTTGCTCCTGCTCTTTAGGGCTCTGGGTCCTCGGTGCCACATGGAATGGGGAAAGAGATGGGGCTGTGTTTACACACACACACACACACACACCTGCTGCTCTTTCTCATCTGATCACAGGCACCACTGACCCCATCTCTGGGTGCCTGTGTTTACCTGTAGTAAATGAACCCTGTCACCACCACTTCCATGTGGACACTAGTCCAATAAGGCAGAAAATACAGCTCACACACACACACAGCAAACAGGATACAGACATAACATGAGCACTGGAACAAGCCCATCAGGTTCTGTCTCACAGCTGACACACCTTTCTGAGGAAATAGAAGCTGTAAACAGGAAATATGTGCTACTGATAGACGATCACTAGAAGTATGTTGTGAAATGTAACCAGGCATCAGGTGAACTAGAAGGTTATCAAACAATGTCCCCAATATGACCTACGGTGAGTTTCTGCAGACTGAAATGTTCCAAGAGTAGTTTGTGTAATGCAGCTGCATTTTGTTTTGAAAGCCAAGCTGATCAGTTTGATTTCAACAGCCTCTGACCTTTCACCCCCCCCCCCCCCCCCCCCCCCAGCTCAATCAGCTGTCTTGGAGAGAGAGGAGCCCCCCCCCCCCCCCAGCTCAATCAGCTGTCTTGGAGAGAGAGGAGCCCCCCCCCCCCCCAGCTCAATCAGCTGTCTTGGAGAGAGAGGAGAGAGAGACAGTCCAGATCAGGTTGCACATTAACAGAAAAAGGCCCAACTGGCACCAACTAACACACACACACACACACACACACACACACACAAGGTCTCTGTGCGAGCAGGTCAATGGCTGTGTACCTGGATTTAGTTCAATGGTTTCATAACTAAATCATATTAAGATGTCCGACCTCAGATACCAGACAGTCATTCAATATCTTCATTAAAATATTACAAAGAAAGGGCTAGCAATACTGTCTCCTCTCATATTTGTCATTGGCAATATACATTTTTGTAATTCATGACCTACAGCACAAACAGTCATGCACAGCACTGAGACACACACACAGAAGCGGGGTTTGTGTCTCGCCAAGAGAATGGAAATTTAGAATGAACCTTGAGGCCGATATTAAACAAACACATGCAATGGAAAGATACGACTCAGTCTGAGTCTACTGTAGGCCTATACCTTGCATGATTGTACCAATAGCAACTGATACACACTTGGATTCACCAGTCTGTGTGTGTGTGTGTGTGTGTGTGTGTGTGTGTGTGTGTGTGTGTGTGTGTGTGTGTGTGTGTGTGTCAGAGTAACCTTCTCTCCAAGCCTGTCTGTCCTGTCAGTGTGTATCTGATCTGGAGTCAGTCAGACGCATCAAAACAAACATGGCCGCCCTAGGCCTGTCGTTCCTCTACCTCCCATATGTCCTCTGCCCCCCAGCTGAACCTGTTAGCACTCGTGTGTGTGTGTGTGTGTGTGTGTGTGTGTGTGTGTGTGTGTGTGTGTGTGTGTGTGTGTGTGTGTGTGTGTGAACTAACGCAGCAGAGAGTGGAGCGTGCTCTGCCACTACTGTAGGTACCTGTCAATGATCTGTGACTTGTTGTTTATCTTGAACCGTGGTCACAGAGAGGAGAAGAGGCTCCCTGTCTTCAGTATCTATCTGATCTCACCTCAGCCTCATTCACCTGCACATTGTGTTCAACTTATAGTATATTTACATCTCATCGGGCATCGAACCCGGCCCATAATGGGACACAAGTTAGGTTAGTCATACTGTATGGAAGAACAGAGGGGATGCTGGGAGTGTTGCAGACAGACAGGGCTTATAAGAGGCATCCCTCCGCGTCCAAACAAAGGTCCATCTATCCACATTCCTCAAATAGTGATTTCCTAATTTACAGAGTCTGGGTCTAGTCTACTGCATGTTCACCATATTACACTGTGGTGCTGGTGATGACCTGTAGAAATACACATGTGATATATCATTACAGAAAGTTACTAACTAGTTATACCAGTTTAACTGTCTGCCACTACTTCCAAAAATGGCTCAGATATAATTTTATCCACAGTTTCTGCTTGGAACTTGACTTGTCTCCTGCTGATATTGAGCATATGAACATGAATCCTTGTCAGTAGGTTGCTTTGAGGTCACACTGATAAAGACATTTCTGAGAAATGGCCTAATAGTGAAAGTTGTTGAGTCAGGGTGAGAATGGGAGATTCCCTCTAAAACATAACAGTGGCGTATAGTCAGATAATAGTGAGATGCACAATAGGCCAGTTGACTTGGCCTGACCAAATGACCTTTCAACACTATTGTCCTAAATGGCCTACATGATCAAATGGACCAGTGATGGGTCAGGCAATGGACCCCTGGGTCTCATTGTGTGTTATTACAATGAGCTATTAGTCATATTCATGGGATTACATGTATTGCAAATAGGCCTAGTATGGACTACAGCGAGGTGAGCGTTGGAGCACTCTCTCTCTCGTTGGAGCACTCTCTCTCTCGTTGGAGCACTCTCTCTCTCGTTGGAGCACTCTCTCTCTCGTTGGAGCACTCTCTCTCTCGTTGGAGCACTCTCTCTCTCGTTGGAGCACTCTCTCTCTCGTTGGAGCACTCTCTCTCTCGTTGGAGCACTCTCTCTCTCGTTGGCGCACTCTCTCTCTCGTTGGAGCACTCTCTCTCTCTCTCCTCATCCCCTCTTTTTTTCTGCTCCTTATTTTTCCCTCAATGGGAAGAGAGAGTGCTCCAACGAGAGAGAACTGGTAAAGCACTGGATATCTTGCCTAAATATTCAACAGGTAAAACCCAACAGATGACATTGGGTGCAGCAGTCAAGTATTGTAAGACCACCACCCAGAATGTGACATCACTTCACAGGGCTTTGGCCGTGGCGTAGGTTGTTCGAGTTACAGCAAACATCACACAGCCCAGTGAGAAGTATTCACATTGCGCAACAAAACCGAGGTAGAAATAACCCTCCTGCTATATATAAACACAAACATAACCTACTACATGATGGCCTACATGCACACATACATACAACAAACACACTCTGTATGTAACTAAGCGGAAAGATCGCGCGGTAGACCGCGAAGGAGAGGCCATCGCTCGGCTCTGTCTGGTGCCCCGCGCGCAGCTTTCCAGCAGTTCTCGTTACATATATTGAGTATCACAAACACGGCTTGTACATAGCAGCAGCATAGCTCTGGATAGAGTGTCTTCAATGATATGCCCAGTCCTTCTCTGCGCTGCACGGAAACCAGAGGTTGGTCATAAATGGCAAAGGCATCTGGGTAGGATATTGAATTTGACAGTTCAGGAGAAAGTGGACTAAAATGCACTAAACATAGCATAAACATTGATCATACCATGTTCGTAGCTGTCAATGTTTAAAGAAAAATACCAATAACTTTAGAATAAGAAGCTGACTAGACAACCAACTTAAATCAACAAATACATGTAGTTGCCTAGCCTACTATTTATTAGGCAAACAATGTTATATAAAATGTGTTTTCAATGCACTAAAACTATAAGCCCTTTTTTATAAAAACACATGCCTTTTTATCTAGCAGTGTCAGTGAACGCTCGAGCTAATTAACTTTCATTCTTTCAAGATGACCATGAAATCTATTTCCAAAGTTCTGTTGAACTATGGCGCACAATACATGCAACCCAGTGACTTTTCCCAGAGTTGACCCATTTGTGGTGGATTTGCGCAGCAGAAGTTCAGCGGTGGAATATCACTTACCCGCTATGAAGGTCAGACGATACGAAGTTAGAGTCAGGTTCTGGAAACTAGGTGTCTCTTCCACCAGTGCACTCCGATACTGTCCGCGGGAAAGGCTGGGACCCTCACACACATACTACGCAAAAAAATAGAAATAAATAAAAGAGGCGTCTTTGTGTGTTCTAATTTCAGTAGAATGGCTGCTACTCTCCCGTGGCTCTCCAGCTGCTGATTGTTTTCGTCCCGCTGGCTGTGATGTTGTCAGCGGAGTTCGGAGCGTCCCTGGTCACCTGTATGCACTTGTGACAACTCGGGCCACCAATGGCAGAGCGTGATGGGAATTCTGGGGGATGTAGTTCTGTTGGACGGGTATTTTCGGGAGAGTGACGTTATGCCCGTTGACTGTCAGTGCACGCAGCTCATGGTTGCCCCAGGATTGGCTTTAATGGTCACTCATTCCTGACTGCCTGACAATTTTTCTAATGGAGCATAGGCCTACAATAGTGCACACCTTCCTTGCCTTCCCTCTCACTAATGCGTGCATGTGTGTTGCAATTATAGCATGGTATTGAAACTGAATGGATCTGTTTCAGCGAGGTCGCAAGGCCAACATCATCCTGAATCAGGTAGCCTAGGCTTTAGGGCAGGGATTATCAACCAAATTCAGCTGCAGGATGATTTTTTTTCTAGAGCGATGGTCAGGGGGCCTGAACATAATTACAAATAATTTCTAGACTGCAACTTGACCACAATATGCCCAAAGAGATATATTATTTAACTAAAATAATCATTTCAAACCTTGTTTACAATTGTATTCGATCACTTACTCACTGGCCAGTTTATTATGTAGCGTTGTGCGTACTGCACACCACTGTTGTACTGAGCCGTTATTTGCAGCCCACCTGTTAGCTTGCACAATTCTCCTTCTCTCATCAACAAGCTGTTTTCACCCCCAGGACTGACACTGACTTTGTTTTGTTTGTCACACCATTCTGGGGAAACTCTTGACACTGTCATGCGTGAACAGCCCAGGAGGCTGGCCGTTTGAGTTACAGGAACCGACATGCCTGGCCCCGACGATCATAACCACGCTCAAAGTTGCTTAGGTCACTTGTTTAACCCATTGTAACATTCAATCGAACAGTAACTTAATGCCTCGATGACTGCCTACTTATATATATAGAGCAAGCCACAGCCAGTGACTCATTGTCTGTAGGCACAAACCATTTTTGTGAATGGGAGGGGGGGGGGGGGGGGGGTAACTAATAGACTGGTACAGTGTATATCTCTATTATGATGGGAGGGGGGGGTAACTAATAGACTGGTACAGTGTATATCTCTATTATGATGGGAGGGAGGGGGGGGGGGGGTAACTAATAGACTGGTACAGTGTATATCTCTATTATGATGGGAGGGGGGGGTAACTAATAGACTGGTACAGTGTATATCTCTATTATGATGGGAGGGAGGGGGGGGGGGTAACTAATAGACTGGTACAGTGTATATCTCTATTATGATGGGAGGGGGGGTAACTAATAGACTGGTACAGTGTATATCTCTATTATGATGGGAGGGGGGGATAACTAATAAACTGGTACAGTGTATATCTCTATTATGATGGGAGGGGGGGTAACTAATAGACTGGTACAGTGTATATCTCTATTATGATGGGGAGGGGGGGGGGTAACTAATAGACTGGTACAGTGTATATCTATATTATGATGGGAGGGGGGGTAACTAATAGACTGGTACAGTGTATATCTCTATTATGATGGGAGGGGGGGGGGGGTAACTAATAGACTGGTACAGTGTATAT
The DNA here is from genome assembly GCF_016432855.1 of Salvelinus namaycush. Lineage (NCBI taxonomy): Eukaryota > Metazoa > Chordata > Actinopteri > Salmoniformes > Salmonidae > Salvelinus > Salvelinus namaycush. The sequence goes on along the minus strand of NC_052308.1, from coordinate 27,273,352 downwards.
CTCTATTATGATGGGAGGGGGGGGGTAACTAATAGACTGGTACAGTGTATATCTCTATTATGATGGGAGGGGGGGTAACTAATAGACTGGTACAGTGTATATCTCTATTATGATGGGAGGGAGGGGGGGGGGGGTAACTAATAGACTGGTACAGTGTATATCTCTATTATGATGGGAGGGGGGGTAACTAATAGACTGGTACAGTGTATATCTCTATTATGATGGGAGGGGGGGATAACTAATAAACTGGTACAGTGTATATCTCTATTATGATGGGAGGGGGGGTAACTAATAGACTGGTACAGTGTATATCTCTATTATGATGGGGAGGGGGGGGGGGGTAACTAATAGACTGGTACAGTGTATATCTCTATTATGATGGGAGGGGGGGTAACTAATAGACTGGTACAGTGTATATCTCTATTATGATGGGAGGGGGGGGGGGGGTAACTAATAGACTGGTACAGTGTATATCTCTATTATGATGGGAGGGGGGGGGGTAACTAATAGACTGGTACAGTGTATATCTCTATTATGATGGGAGGGGGGGGTAACTAATAGACTGGTACAGTGTATATCTCTATTATGATGGGAGGGGGGGGGGTAACTAATAGACTGGTACAGTGTATATCTCTATTATGATGGGAGGGGGGGTAACTAATAGACTGGTACAGTGTATATCTCTATTATGATGGGAGGGGGGGTAACTAATAGACTGGTACAGTGTATATCTCTATTATGATGGGAGGGAGGGGGGGGGGGGGTAACTAATAGACTGGTACAGTGTATATCTCTATTATGATGGGAGGGAGGGTAACTAATAGACTGGTACAGTGTATATCTCTATTATGATGGGAGGGAGGGGGGGGGGGGTAACTAATAGACTGGTACAGTGTATATCTCTATTATGCGTGGGCATACTTTTGAAAATATTTCCTAAATTAAAATCCCTTGAAGCTGATTTTCTGTTGTTTTTAAGTCTGTAAAAATAAATAATCCCCCTCAGAAAACTCGGGGGTCCAAATGAAAATGGACCACCAGTTGAGGAACCCAGGGGGGGGGGGGGGGTGTCCAAATGAAAATGGACCACCAGTTGAGGAACCCTGGGGGGGGGGGGGGGGTCCCAAATGAAAATGGACCACCAGTTGAGGAACCCTGGGGGGGGGGGGGGGGGTCCAAATGAAAATGGACCACCAGTTGAGGAACCCTGGGGGGGGGGGGGGGGGGGTCCAAATGAAAATGGACCACCAGTTGAGGAACCCTGGGGGGGGGGGGGGGGGGGGGTGGGGGTCCAAATGAAAATGGACCACCAGTTGAGGAACCCTGGGGTGGGGGGGGTCCAAATAAAAATGGACCACCAGTTGAGGAACCCTGGGGGGGGGGGTCCAAATGAAAATGGACCACCAGTTGAGGAACCCTGGGGGGGGGGGGGGGGGGGGGGTCTAAATGAAAATGGACCACCAGTTGAGGAACCCTGCCCTAGGGGGTCTCGCCCAACCGCCTTTGTGGATCCCGTATGAATTGATTTTGATCAGGTGTCATTTTCTGTAATATCAATAATGCAACGTTTTTGTTACCTATATTTAACTAGGCAAGTCTAAGAACAAATTCTTATTTACAATGACGTTCTACCGGTGAACAGTGGGTTAACTGTCTTGTTCAGGGGCAGAAGGACAGAGATTTACCTTGTCAGCTCGGGGATTCAACCCAGCAACCTCTCAGTTACTGGCCCAACGCTCTAACCACTAGGCTACCTGCTGGTTACTGGCCCAACGCTCTAACCACTAGGCTACCTGCTGGTTACTGGCCCAACGCTCTAACCACTAGGCTACCTGCTGGTTACTGGCCCAACGCTCTAACCACTAGGCTACCTGCTGGTTACTGGCCCAACGCTCTAACCACTAGGCTACCTGCTGGTTATTGGCCCAACGCTCTAACCACTAGGCTACCTGCTGGTTACTGGCCCAACGCTCTAACCACTAGGCTACCTGCTGGTTACTGGCCCAACGCTCTAACCACTAGGCTACCTGCTGGTTACTGGCCCAACGCTCTAACCACTAGGCTACCTGCTGGCCCAACGCTCTAACCACTAGGCTACCTGCTGGCCCAACGCTCTAACCACTAGACTACCTGCTGGTTACTGGCCCAACGCTCTAACCACTAGGCTACCTGCTGGTTACTGGCCCAACGCTCTAACCAATAGGCTACCTGCTGGTTACTGGCCCAACGCTCTAACCACTAGGCTACCTGCTGGTTACTGGCCCAACGCTCTAACCACTAGGCTACCTGCTGGTTACTGGCCCAACGCTCTAACCACTAGGCTACCTGCTGGTTACTGGCCCAATGCTCTAACCACTAGGCTACCTGCTGGTTACTGGCCCAACGCTCTAACCACTAGACTACCTGCTGGTTATTGGCCCAACGCTCTAACCACTAGGCTACCTGCTGGTTACTGGCCCAACGCTCTAACCACTAGGCTACCTGCTGGCCCAACGCTCTAACCACTAGACTACCTGCTGGTTACTGGCCCAACGCTCTAACCACTAGGCTACCTGCTGGTTACTGGCCCAACGCTCTAACCACTAGACTACCTGCTGGTTACTGGCCCAATGCTCTAACCACTAGGTTACCTGCTGGTTACTGGCCCAACGCTCTAACCACTAGACTACCTGCTGGTTATTGGCCCAACGCTCTAACCACTAGGCTACCTGCTGGTTACTGGCCCAACGCTCTAACCACTAGGCTACCTGCTGGCCCAACGCTCTAACCACTAGACTACCTGCTGGTTACTGGCCCAACGCTCTAACCACTAGGCTACCTGCTGGTTACTGGCCCAACGCTCTAACCACTAGACTACCTGCTGGTTACTGGCCCAACGCTCTAACCACTAGGCTACCTGCTGGTTACTGGCCCAACGCTCTAACCACTAGGCTACCTGCTGGTTACTGGCCCAACGCTCTAACCACTAGACTACCTGCTGGTTATTGGCCCAACGCTCTAACCACTAGGCTACCTGCTGGTTACTGGCCCAACGCTCTAACCACTAGGCTACCTGCTGGTTACTGGCCCAACGCTCTAACCACTAGGCTACCTGCTGGTTACTGGCCCAACGCTCTAACCACTAGGCTACCTGCTGGTTACTGGCCCAACGCTCTAACCAATAGGCTACCTGCTGGTTACTGGCCCAACGCTCTAACCACTAGACTACCTGCTCGTTACTGGCCCAACGCTCTAACCACTAGGCTACCTGCTGGTTACTGGCCCAACGCTCTAACCACTAGACTACCTACTGGTTACAGGCTCAACTCTCTAACCACTAGACTACCTACTGGTTACAGGCTCAACACTCTAACCACTAGACTACCTGCTGGTTACTGGCCCAATGCTCTAACCACTAGGCTACCTGCTGGTTACTGGCCCAACGCTCTAACCACTAGGCTACCTGCTGGTTACTGGCCCAACGCTCTAACCAATAGGCTACCTGCTGGTTACTGGCCCAACGCTCTAACCACTAGACTACCTGTGTGATCCTCTGGAATTTCTTTGTACTGCTATGGTTTAAATTGTTTTACCCAAAAATCTATCAAATCAATGTACAAGCAACCTTCTCATTGTGCTTCAAAGTTGACACTTTCCATGTTCTTAGTTGACCACAAGAGGGCACTATTGTCAAGGAAACACATAGGACTAAGTACTGTATTCATTTACTCATTTGTTTACCCCTCAAGCTGTATATCCACATTCACATTTGAAGTAGGTATCACCATATGCAAAACATATGATAGTAGGAAACCTCATTTGTACTGATAAATACAGCACAGCATGTAGGGGGGTTCTATTCAGTCTTTGCAAATGCCACGTCTAGTTTGGTGGATCTATGTCGGTGGAAATGTTAAGCTGATGTCTATTGTCTTATTAAATCTGTAAAAACAAAATCTTACAAAATGGAGGGGGTTCTTTCCAGTTGTATTTCAGTACAGGAGGTTGACCAAACAATCACAGACAGCATCCACAGGCTTTACATGGGGACTGAAATGGTTGGCTCTCACAGCCAAACATACATACGTCCCTCACAAGGTCAACCGGCTATACATTCATTTACAATAAAGCAATTTCAGGTCTGATCATCAACAAAAAGCTTTGCTTTCTACTACATACGATAACAAACTTCTATATTCACACTAAAATCAAACACTACTGTTCTAAAGGTCATTTTGATTGGACGTTGAGTGAACAGTAGAACAGAGCTGCCATCCGGTCTCCTGTGGGTATTACATGTTGATTCTTCAAATAGCGCCCTCCTTACAAATTAAGCAAGATTGGCATGTTTCTCCTGATCATTATAGAACACAAGACTGGCCTTGTGTTGATAAACCCAAATCAGAAACATTCTAACACAGACATAAGCAGGAAATAAAATGCTGCTCCCATCACAGCCTTCAGACCCCCTTCCTTCCTGAGGAGGTGTAGGGGTTTACAAAGTACCAATGATTACAGGTATCAAATAAAATACAATTACACAAGCAGAAAATCATAATTTTGGACCCTAGAATTAAAGTCAAACCAAAATGTAAAATCAAAAGTCTCCCGTTTAAAAATGGCCTTAAACTAAGATTTAGCAGTTACAGAAAGGAGGAAATATTAAAAGCAATGACATTGTCTCTGCATCTGTTCAACATAAACTTGTAGGGTGGTCTGAGGGTAGGCAAAGTGGGGGATTGGAAGGTATTGAGGGGTTGTCTCTGGAGAGCCAGGGTACTGAGGAGGTAGGTGTTGTGTGTCTGGGGCTGTAGGAGGTTGAGCTGAAGCAAGGTTCTGGCTGTACAGGGAGGCAGGGTAATGTGGATGGTTTTTGGTGTAAGGGGATACTGGGTGTTCTAGGTGTACGGGCAGACGGTACAGTCAGGGTTTTAGGAGTAAAGGGGGGTAATGTGGATGGTTTTTGGTGTAAGGGGATACTGGGTGTTCTAGGTGTACGGGCAGACGGTACAGTCAGGGTTTTAGGAGTAAAGGGGGGTAATGTGGATGGTTTTTGGTGTAAGGGGATACTGGGTGTTCTAGGTGTACGGGCAGACGGTACAGTCAGGGTTTTAGGAGTAAAGGGGGGTAATGTGGATGGTTTTTGGTGTAAGGGGATACTGGGTGTTCTAGGTGTACGGGCAGACGGTACAGTCAGGGTTTTAGGAGTAAAGGGGGGTAATGTGGATGGTTTTTGGTGTAAGGGGATACTGGGTGTTCTAGGTGTACGGGCAGACGGTACAGTCAGGGTTTTAGGAGTAAAGGGGGTAATGTGTGTGTGGGATAGTAAGAGGGTTCTACACGTGATGAGACATGGGTTTTAGATATAGGGGGAGGAAGGGTACTGCGGATGCCACCAGTCCATGAGTCTCACGCTGTGTACAGGATCCAGCACCACCTGTGTCCCCCCCTGCTCCCCCCTCCTCCCCCGCTGGGGGGGAGAGTCCTGGAATACCAGGCGCACTCGGTGGTGACGCATGTCCGTGCTCACGTTGATGTTGAACTGGGAAGGGAACAGAGAGAGTGGGTTATAGACAGACCGGAGACACAGGTTTGCCTATCCTAAAAACAGGCCCACTACGAGTTACAACCACATAATGGGTGTAACTATAATGGGATTTTAATGGGATTTTAAAAAGGCCCAAAGCAGCTGTTCTTTTATCTCAATATTAAATCATTTGTAGGTAACCATTGAGTATCTAACTGTAGTCGCTTTTCAAAGAAATCGCCAAAAAGAAACAAATCACTTTATTGCAAAAAACGATTTCTCAAGCAAGAATTTGAGTGAGGGGCCTAAAGTAAGGGATCTGTAACCTGACAACTAGCCACTATTGGCAGAGGACTGAAACTCTTTGTTGGTTTATTAACTTATACCGCCTGGGGATGTCACCAGGCAAGCCCAAACTCTACCCATGTAAAACTTGCTTATTAGAAGATGTCAACTGTATTTTCAACCAACAACAATCAGGAAATGACACTGACCACATTTGTTCCCCCTTTTAAAGTCTTCCTTTCATCAGCTGTTGTACAATATGACACAAAACACAGGAAAAACTGATTTGACTACACTGGGCCTTTAACAATGCAACTTCATGGATGGAGACAGAGTCAATTCAGTGTGAAAGCCAGGGAGAGTGGTGTACTGACCAGGGCGAGGGTCATCCCCATGACCACGGAGGTAAAGATGAAGTTCAGGGTGGTGACCTGCAGCAAGTAGCAGTCTGAGTCTGGGTTAGCATTGACATCCTCATACTGACGGGGCAACAGCAGACCGCGGGTGGCATTACCACCCTTACACCTCACCGCCTAGTGGAGGGAGACAGAAACTTATAGAAACTACCATACCTCTGATTACAATTAAAATGTTTGACTTCAAATTCAAAGTAAACATGCTTCACTAGTGTCCTTCAGACAGTTCGGCATGAATACATACCGGCTTCACAAACTTGAAGTTGAACTCCCACATAGGATCAGGTCGAGTACCCACAACCTTATTGACCCAGAACAGCAGACACTGCAGAGGAGAAAATGGGTAAAACTTTACTTAGCATGGGGCGCCCCCAGGTGGTGAAGGTAGGAAACAACACCTCCACTTCACTGATCCTCAACATTGGGGTCCCAGAAGGGTGTGTGCTCAGCCCCCTCCTGTACTCCCTGTTCACCCATGACTGCACGGCCACGCACGCCTCCAACTCAATCATCAAGTTTGCAGACGACACAACAGTAGTAGGCTTGATAACCAACAACGACGAGACGGCCTACAGGGAGGTGAAGGCCCTGGCGGAGGAGTGGTGCCAGGAAAATAACCTTTCCCTCAACAAAACAAAGGAGCGGATCGTGGACTTCAGGAAACAGCAGAGGGAGCACCCCTCCACATCGACGGGACCGCAGTGGAGAACGTGGAAAGCTTCAAGTTCCTCAGCGTACACATCACTGACAATCTGAAGTGGTCCACCCACACAGACAGTGTGGTGAAGGTGCAACAGCGCCTCTTCAACCTCAGGAGGCTGAAGAAATTTGTCTTGGCACCTAAAACATTTACAGATGCACAATTGAGAGCATCCTATCGGGCTGTATCACTGCCTGGTACGGCAACTGCTCCGCCCACAACCGTAAGGCTCTCCAGAGGGTAGTGAGGTCTGCACAACGCATCACCGGGGGCAAACTACCTGCCCTCCAGGACACCTACACCCCCCGATGTCACAGGAAGGCCATAAAGATCATCAAGGACAACAACCACCGAGCCACTGCCTGTTCACCCCGCTATCATCCAGAAGGCGAGGTCAGTACAGGTGCATCAAAGCAGGGACCGAGAGACTGAAAAACAGCTTCTATCTCAAGGCCATCAGACTGTTAAACAGCCATCACTAACACAGTAGAGGCTGCTGCCTATAGGCATAGACTAGAAATCAATGGCCACTTTTAGAAATGGATCACTAGCAACTTTAATAATGTTTACATATTTTTTGCATTACTCATCTCATATGTATATACTGTATCTCCCTGCCCGATCTACTTTATCTTGGCCAGGTCGCAATTGTAAATGAGAACTTGTTCTCAACTTGCCTACCTGGTTAAAAAAAGGTGAAATAATAAATAAAAGTATCTCAGCCTATGCCACTCTGGCATTGCTCGTTCAAATATTTATATATTCTTAACTCCATTTCTTTATTTAGATGTGTGTGTATTGTTGTGAAATTGTTAGATATTCTTGTTAGATATTACTGCACTGTTGGAACTAGAAACACAAGCATTTTGCTACACAGGCAAAACATCTGCTAAACACGTGTCTGTGACCAATAACATTGGATTTGATTGCACAAGTTCAAGTGGACATTAATGCCAGAATTTGATGGAGCAGGATTAGTGAGTTACAGCACAGACCCTCTGTGCTGTAACCAGACCCTCTCAGGATACAAATAAGAAGGCGAGAACTTCAAACTCCACAAACCAAATAGTTCTTTGGAAACCGCTAGCCTGTTTCCCTGCTTGGCGCCATCTTGGTTCTTTACCTTGGAGTTGAGTAGCGTGGTGGGCGTGGACTCTGGGAGGGCAGGGTTCAGGGAGACACGTGAGCTGAATGGCTCATACAGGTGGAAGAGGGAGCGAATCACGCGAGCCCGTAGACAACGCTTCCTGGCTATGGAGTCTGGCTGCAGACGGAACGGCAGGTGAGTATCCAGACTGTAGTGTCTATGGGGGGGAGAAAGAAAGAATGAGGGAGAAAGAGAAAGGGAGGTGAAAGTGAGAGCATAGAGAGAGGCGGGGAAACAGCATATGTAAATAAGAAGGGTACAACTCGTTCAGGTGCCAATTTTCAAGGGCAATGTGAATCTGACTTCCCAGGATTCAAGTCATATCAAGAGCCGTGGGAACCCACCTAGAAAATAGGTTGTGGGAATGACAGGGTCTAACACTACCTCCTGTATAGTCTGGTCCAGAAGGCAGCAGTGCAGGTGACGGTCCAGGCGTTTCTGCAGATGAGAGCAAATGTACACACATCCTCTGGACGGATATAGGAAGCCAGCACCAGCCAGATATCCACTGTGTAGTCCTCCCCATCACTGCACTCTGGGAAAACAGACAGTCAATCAAACAACGGGCTGTTATAGTCAGGAAGGTTGTTCACACCCATCTGTCCTTGTTCACTTCCCCTTACAGATCTGAGACGACTGGATAGGTGAAAGAAAAGATGGCCTAGTTTACAGCCTATTGCAATTACCTACCCAGTTGCACTGTATAATATCTGTGAAGGAGCATGAACGAGTACAGGGGAACGGGAGCGACCCTCTGGAATGAAACAGTCCTCAACTCTTCCAACGCATGACTAGAGACGGAGGTGAAGTGTACCTTTCCTCCTCTTGTTTTTCTTCTTGCGGGCCTGTTTGGCCTCGTTCTCTCCATCCTCCCCGAGGTCGTCGCTACTCTCCAGGGTGTCTCCGGTGAGGGTGGACGCTGACGAGAACACCTCCTGTACGGAACCCTGCGACCCCTCTAGCCCACACAACATCTTCACTGCAGGACAAACAGTGTGAAGTTAGTAAGCACAATAAGGTGGTTTATCGATTAAACACAATGTCTGTAGAACAAATGGAAACATTTTGAATGACGCTCTTACCTTCTTTTTCAATTGCATTGGCAACTGCCTTTTTTACCCTCCCTGACTTCACTACGGCTGGGTCGGCATTGGCGAAATCAGCAACTGTCACTGCAGGAGAGGGGAGAAGGTGCCGTTTACCAATCACTCACAATAGCAAAGGGTGGCATGGGTCTTTTCCTTTGTCTGCACTGACCTGAAAACACTGGTTAGGTGAAAGCATTGTCAGACACTTTTGGCTTTGGGCTTGTTCAACATTGTAGGCGACTGCCTACTGACTGATCAACAAATTACCTTACATCATAATTAACTACTTTACCCACAACGCATCACAGATTTCATGCCCTCGAACCGGCTGGAACAAAGCCTTGCACCTTTTTCAGGACACAACAGAGGAAGGAAGACAAGGAGGAGAACAAGTCGAGCTACACTACTGAGATTCCCCTTAGTAGTGAGGCCGCTTGCACCAGTTGGTCGTAACTATGTCCGATGTAAAATGTGATCTATGCCGGACCTAAAAATTCTACATGTTGCACCCTGTAAGCCCTTCAATGAACTACGTCTGAGTAGACTCAACGCCCCCAGCAGGAGTAGACTCAACGCCCAGTAGGGAGCAGGAGTAGACTCAACGCCCAGCAGGAGTAGACTCAACACCCCCAGCAGGAGTAGACTCAACGCCCCCAGCAGGAGTAGACTCAACGCCCCCAGCAGGGAGCAGGAGTAGACTCAACTCCCAGCAGGGAGCAGGAGTAGACTCAACGCCCAGCAGGGAGCAGGAGTAGACTCAACTCCCAGCAGGGAGCAGGAGTAGACTCAACTCCCAGCAGGGAGCAGGAGTAGACTCAACGCCCAGTAGGGAGCAGGAGTAGACTCAACGCCCAGTAGGGAACAGGAGTAGACTCAACGCCCCCAGCAGGGAGCAGGAGTAGACTCAACGCCCAGTAGGGAGCAGGAGTAGACTCAACGCCCAGTAGGGAGCAGGAGTAGACTCAACGCCCCCAGCAGGAGTAGACTCAACGCCCAGTAGGGAGCAGGAGTAGACTCAACGCCCAGTAGGGAGCAGGAGTAGACTCAACGCCCAGTAGGGAGCAGGAGTAGACTCAACGCCCAGTAGGGAGCAGGAGTAGACTCAACGTCCAGTAGGGAGCAGGAGTAGACTCAACGCCCCCAGCAGGAGTAGACTCAATGCCCCCAGTAGGGAGCAGGAGTAGACTCAACTCCCAGTAGGGAGCAGGAGTAGACTCAACTCCCAGTAGGGAGCAGGAGTAGGGTGCAATTTCATGATATAGACAGAAAATAATAGCAAACTATATTTTCAAAAGGATGTGAGTCTTGTGTCATATTTCACAACCTCCGCAGGTTTTTCTAAATGTGTCTCAGATATTATCAGACTAATAGATGAGCTGCCACCGCCACTTATTTGCCTAGCCGACTTCCTTCACCATGGAATTCATAGGCTACAGAACATACACGCAAAATGTTCTCATAACAATGGTAGACGGTAATCATCATGAACACTCACCTCAATTTGGCTAACATTTTCCCAGCCTAATTGTAACCAAATAACCAGACGGAGTGTATGTGAAAACAAAAATCTGACATTGAATGGATTTATTGAGACGAGTCCCCACGCCTGTCTCAAACCAGCGCGATAACGCTGTCCCAATCATAAAGAGCTGAAATTATAGTTCACCACACACAGCTATTGATTTAAAGTATTTAAAACGGTTGGATGACTGGGAGCTTCGGTAAGGAACAATATGATACATGCTTTCAATGTCATTAGCCTACTTTATTTCAATATTTTCATCAGTGATATTCATTCCAACAGTAATTATTGATTGATCCATCCAGTTGTGGTTAAGAAAACGTGCACGCATAGAGGCGCTGCCTAGTAACCATCACTATAAAACATAAATGATCATGAACGCGCATTACTTACACCGGATTTAGCTACGACTAGTTTAATTTTAGGTTGGTGCAACAGGTGTAAATTCTGATACCAAAGTCGGACGTAGCTACGCCCAATTTAGCGTTTAATTTTAAACTCAACTGGTGGGTATGTCTGAATGACATCCTCCAAAAATAGGCCTACATATTTGTATCTGAACGTTCTATTTTTATGTCTAACATTGAAATCCTCCTTAATATGAACAAGCAATGTATTGAATATTAATGATGGTAGTAGAATCGGGTGGTTTGACTTTCGTCCTCGAGGACCCACCCACTCTGCGCACCACTGTACGTTACAGATTACGTACGGCGGCCTGTTACCGGCAGGGGAAACAAGTTAGCTTTAGCAAGCTAACTACAGTACCTGACTCCGAGCAGACGTCCCCGGCCCGAAATTTCAGCCGTTTTCGGTTCCCTTTCTTGGGCATGGCGGTAACAAGGGTCTGTGGCCGCTTATCGAGGCTGTGTATCCTGCCATGTCTCTATGACAAGCAGAGGTAAAGAGAAAAATAAAAAAGTGGGAGAGAAATTGAAAAATGTTCCTCCAGGATCTTCAGCCATCATGGGACTGACGTAAGTGAGTTTACGTACGTTAAATCACGCGAGACTTTCTTCGTATCGTTATTCAATGGCTAGCTCATCATTTTCGAATCTGATTGGACAAGACGTCTTCTGAGTGGTCATTGGCCAGTCAGATTAGTCTGTTCACTCTCACTGGATGGAGGTGGAGTTAAATTCCCAAAGGATTACGTCATCATCTAAAATCTTATTACAGTGTAGCAGCAGAGAGACACGGTCGGCTACTATGAAACCATTGTAGCACACTGACTTCCTAAATATAACGATTTGGTCATCTATCAATCAATCAAATATATTTATAAAGCTCTTTTTACATCAGCAGATGTCACAAAGTGCTTATACAGAAACCCAACCTAAAACCCAAAACAAATCAAATCAAATTTTATTTGTCACATACACAAGCGAAATGCTTGTGCTTCTAGCTCCGACAATGCAGTAATAACCAACGAGTAATCTAACCTAACAATTCCACAACTACTACCTTATACACACACAAGTGTAAAGGGATGAAGAATATGTACATAAAGATATATGAATGAGTGATGGTACAGAACGGCATAGGCAAGATGCAGTAGATGGTATCGAGTACAGTATATACATATGAGATGAGTAATGTAGGGTATGTAAACATAAAAGTGGCATAGTTTAAAGTGGCTAGTGATACATGTATTACATAAAGATGGCAAGATGCAGTAGATGATATAGAGTACAGTATATACATATACATTATATTATGTGGCATTGTTTAAAGTGGCTAGTGATATATTTTTGATCAATTTCCATCAATTTCCATTATTAAAGTGAGCTGGAGTTGAGTCAGTATGTTGGCAGCAGCCACTCAATGAGTAATGCAAAATATGTAAACATTATATTAAGTGGCTAGTGATCCATTTCTAAAAGTGGCCATTGATTTCTAGTCTATGCCTATAGGCAGCAGCCTCTACTGTGTTAGTGATGGCTGTTTAACAGTCTGATGGCCTTGAGATAGAAGCTGTTTTTCAGTCTCTCGGTCCCTGCTTTGATGCACCTGTACTGACCTCGCCTTCTGGATGATAGCGGGGTGAACAGGCAGTGGCTTGGGTGGTTGTTGTCCTTGATGATCTTTATGGCCTTCCTGTGACTTCGGGTGGTGTAGGTGTCCTGGAGGGCAGGTAGTTTGCCCCCGGTGATGCGTTGTGCAGACCTCACTACCCTCTGGAGAGCCCTACGGTTGTGGGCGGAGCAGTTGCCGTACCAGGCGGTGATACAGCCCGACAGGATGCTCTCGATTGTGCATCTGTAGAAGTTTGTGAGTGCTTTTGGTGACAAGCCTCCTTCACAACGCTGTCTGTGTGGGTGGACCAATTCAGTTTGTCCGTGATGTGTACGCTGAGGAACTTAAAACTTACTACCTTCTCCACTACTGTCCCGTCGATGTGGATAGGGGGGTGCTCCCTCTGCTGTTTCCTGAAGTCCACAATCATCTCTTTTGTTTTGTTGACGTTGAGTGTGAGGTTATTTTCCTGACACCACACACCGAGGGCCCTCACCTCCTCCCTGTAGGCCGTCTCGTCGTTGTTGGTAATCAAGCCTACCACTGTAATGTCGTCCGCAAACTTGATGATTGAGTTGGAGGCGTGCATGGCCACGCAGTTGTGGGTGACCAGGGAGTACAGGAGAGGGCTCAGAACGCACCCTTGTGGGGGCCAGTGTTGAGGATCAGCGGGGTGGAGATGTTGTTACCTACCCTCACCACCTGGGGGCGGCCCGTCAGGAAGTCCAGTACCCAGTTGCACAGGGCGGGGTCGAGACCCAGGGTCTCGAGCTTGATGACGAGTTTGGAGGGTACTATGGTGTTAAATGCTGAGCTGTAGTCGATGAACAGCATTCTCACATAGATATTCCTCTTGTCCAGATGGGTTAGGGAAGTGTGCAGTGTGGTTGCGATTGCGTCATCTGTGGACCTATTGGGGCAGTAAGCAAATTGGAGTGGGTCTAGGGTGTCAGGTAGGGTGGAGGTGATATGGTCCTTGACTAGTCTCTCAAAGCACTTCATGATGACGGAAGTGAGTGCTACGGGGCGGTAGTCGTTTAGCTCAGTTACCTTAGCTTTCTTGGGAACAGGAACAATGGTGGCCCTCTTGAAGCATGTGGGAACAGCAGACTGGGATAAGGATTGATTGAATATGTCCGTAAACACACCAGCCAGCTGGTCTGCGCATACTCTGAGGACGAGTCTGGGGATGTCGTCTGGGCCTGCAGCCTTGCGAGGGTTAACATGTTTAAATGTTTTACTCACGTCGGCTGCAGATGTAGAAGCACGGTGGCTAGGAAAAACTCCCTATAAATGCAGGAACCGAGGACGAAACCTAGACAGGAACCAGATTCTGGAGGGTGGCCAGTCCTCTTCTGGCTGTGCCGGGTAGAGATTATAAGAGTACATGGCCATTAAAGACAGATCTTGCTTCAAGATGTTAAAACGTTCCTAGATGACCAGCAGGGTAAAATAATAATCACAGTGGTTGTAGAGGGTGCAACAGGTCAGCACCTCAGGAGTAAATGTCAGTTGGCTTTTCATAGCCGAGCATTCAAAGGTCGAGACAAAAGGTGCGGTTGATGGAGAGAGGGAGAGAGGTGTCAAAAACAGCAGGTCTGGGTCAAGGTAACCCTGCCTTAGTCACTGTTACTAGCCTTCTACCACCCCTGTACTCTACCCTGCACCTTAGAGACTGCTGCCCTATTTACAGTCCATAGAGTCATTGAACACTGGTCTACACTGGTCTACATGTTTACATACTGTTTTACCCACTTTATATATATATATATTTATATATATATATATATATATATATATATATATATATATATATATATATATATATATATATATATATATATAGTGTTCTAGTCATGCTCATCATCCTATATACTGTAACTACTGCTGTACACACCTTTTCTATTCATATACTGTCTTTACACACCCTTATATGTTTATACAGTACTAGTCAAAAGTCTGGACACATCTACTCATTCAAGGGTTTTTCTTTATTTTTACTATTTTCTACGTTGTAGAATAATAGTGAAGACATCAAAACTATGAAATAACACACATGGAAACATGTAGTAACCAAAAAAGTGTTAAACAAATCAAAATATATTTTATATTTGAGATTCTTCAAAGTACCCACCTTTTGCCTTGATGATAGCTTTGCACACTCTTGGCATTCTCTCAACCAGGTTCATGAGGTAGTCACATGGAATGCATTTCAATTAACAGGTGTGCCTTGTTAAAAGTTAATTTGTGGAATTTCTTTCCTCCTTAACGCATTTGAGCCAATCAGTTGTGTTGTGAAAGACCAAGTCCATATTATGGCAAGAACAGCTGAAATAAGCAAAGAGAAATGACAGTCCATCATTGCTTTAAAACATGGTAGTCAATTCAGAAACTTTTCAAGAACTTTGAAAAACCATCAAGCGCTATGATGAAACTGGCTCTCATGAGTCCCGCCACAGGAAAGGAAGACCCAGAGTTACCTCTGATGCAGAGGATACGTTCATTAGATTTACCAGCCTCAGAAATTGCAGCCCAAATAAATGCTTCACAGAGTTCAAGTAACAGATACATCTCAACATCAACTGTTCAGAGGAGACTGCGTGAATCTGGCCTTCATGGTCAAATTGCTGCAAAGAAACCACTATTAAAGGACACCAATAATAAGAAGAGACTTGCTTGGGCCAAGAAACACAAGCAATGGACATTAGACCGGTGGTAATCTGTCCTTTGGTCTAATGAGTCCAAATTTGAGATTTTTGGTTCCAACCGCCGTGTCTTTGTGAGACGCAGAGTAGGTGAACAGATGATCTCTGCATGTGTGGTTCTCACCATGAAGCATGGAGGAGGAGGTGTGAGGGTACTTTGCTGGTGACACTGTCAGTGATTTATTTAGAATTCAAGGCACACTTAACCAGCAAGGCTACCACAGCATTCTGCAGTGATATGCCGTCCCATCTGGTTTGCGCTTAGTGTGACTATCATTTGTTTTCAACAGGACAATGACCCAACACACCTCCAGGCTGTGTAAAGGCTATCTGACCAAGAAGGAGCGTGATGGTGTGCTGCATCAGATTACCTGGCCTCCACAATCACCCGACCTCAACCCAAATGAGATGGTTTGGGATGAGTTGGATCGCAGAGTGAAGGAAAAGCAGCCAACAAGTGCTAAGCATATGTGGGAACTCATTCGAGACTGTTGGAAAAGCATTCCAGGTGAAGTTGGTTGAGAGAATGCCAAGAGTGTGCAAAGCTGTCATCAAGGCAAAGGTTGGCTACTTTGAATAATCTAAAATATATTTTGATTTGTTTAGCACTTTTTTGGTTACCACATGATTCCCTATTTGTTATTTCATAGTTTTGATGTCTTCACTATTATTATACAATGTAGAAAATAGTAAAAATAAAGGAAAACCCTTGAATGAGTACGTGTGTCCAAACTTTTGATTGGTACTGTATTTTTCTTAATTTCTTTCTTTTTACTTTTTGGATTATGTGTGTTGTACTTCACTATTGGAGCTAGAAGCACAAGCATTTCGCTGCACCTGCGATAACATCTGCAAATCTGTTTACGCTACCAATAAACTTTGATATCATTTATTTCTACAAGCCTGGGCTATTGCAATGTCAGCCATATTACTACTAGAACTTTTATGTCAAATCTTTATCGGTGAAAATGTATCAGATGGGAATGGGATTTATGAACTGTAAATGCAGCATTTACAGCATTTAGGGCCACGAGGCGGGGTGTTTTTCCTGAACGACACATTAAGACAAACAGAAGCCTAGTCTTGGATAGGTAGGCTATTCATTAGGCCTACACAGTTCACGAAAATGGTTCGCTCAAACAGACAGTGAGTCACCTGGCCGTGGCTTGCTATATAAAGCAAGCAGACAGGCATCGAGGCATTCAGGTACTGTTCAATTGAACATTAGAACAGTCAAAACAAGTGACCTAAGTGACTTTGAGCATTGTATGATCGTCGGTGCCAGGCTCTCTGGTTCCAGTATCTCAGAAATGACCAGCCTTCCGGGCTTTTCACGCACGACAGACTTTAGGGTTTACTGAGAATGGTGTGACATACAGAAAACATCCAGTCAGTGGCAGTCCTGGGGGCGAAAACAGCTCATTGATGAAAGGTCGAAGGAGAATGGCAAGAATCGTGCAAGCTAACAGACGGGCCACAAACAGACAAATAACGGTGCAGTATAACTGTGGTGTGCAGAACGGCATCTCGGAATGCACAACTTGTCGGTCCTTGTCGGGGATGGGCTACTGCAGCAGACGATCACACCGGGTTCCACTCATATCAGCTAAAACCAAGAAGAAGCATACCTGACGTGTGCCAGGAAAACATTCCCGCACCATTACACCACCGCCACTTGGGGCCAATGGGCACGTGATCACCAACACTGGACAACCGAGGAGTGGAAAAACATTGTCTGGTCCGACGAATCGCGGTGCCTGTTGCGTCATGCTGATGGCTGAGTCAGGATTTAGCGTAAGCAACATGAGTCCATGGCCCCATCCTGCCTGGTGTCAATGGTACAGGCTGGTGGCGGTCTTGTAATGTTTTCCTGCACACGTTAGGTCCCTTGATACCTATTGAGTAGCGTTTGAATGCCACTCCTTGTTGAATCCATGCCACAAAGAATTCAGGGTGTTCTGGAGGCAAAGGGGAGTCCGACCTTGTACTAGATGGGTGTACCTAATTAACTGGCCACTGAGGGCAGGTCCAATAGGCTATCAGTTAAGCACCCTAATTATTTATTTGTGTATGAATAACATCCAGTTTATCTCCAATGCAGTATTTTAATTTCCATTTCATTCCAGTTCCATAATTCATAACGAGTCCCACCAGGGAGCACTGCGCATGACACTATTTTGGTCTCAGTCACCAGAGCGCGCAGTGCGCGCGTGCATAGCGTGGCATGACAGCATGTGAATGCGCATGGTGGTGCTGATGTGAGGAGATCTGCCGCTTGAGCAAATGTAGGAAGAGAGAGCATTCGAACGTTTTTCTTAAACACCTTCCAGCATTTCTCACAGGGACAAAAGGGGGAAATAAACGACGTGACCTGTGGGCACATGGGGGAACGATGTAAATTATGCGTAAATGTTTTGTAGATAGGGGGGAGTTGCTCCGTTTCCGTAGCGGTAGTGGTGATAGCTGCGGGAACCCGTTTGTGAGGGAGGAGTGGTGGGTGTGAGTGTTTCTGCTCTGTGGCGGTGTGGAGATGGCATCGGAGGGTTGAGAAGGCGGATGCCGTAGACATGCCTAGCTGGCTATCGCCGTCTCTCTCGCTGAAAGGTTACCGGCAACTGGTGGCTGTTGAACCGAAGAAGCACCGAAGAAACCCCGGGACCCAGATCCGTTTATTGGAAAATGTAATCGACAGGCTAGGCTGTGGCATCACGGTGTCTCTGATCTGCCAATCAAATCACACACACTGGAATTACATGTGAGTGGCGCGCGGGGTTGGGCGGATGTGCCGGATGAACCGTCGCCGGCAGACATGGATAAAAGGTTATCGCTCGTCTCATTTCATTTTCAATAAATAGACACATCGAATAACGGTCTAAATGATTTATTACGGGCGAACTGAAGGGTTCGGGAAGAAAGTTTTCCATGAAGATCATTAGGATATCTATCCCCAGTGCGCGCGGCACATTCCATGCTGTTTTCCATTAGTCGTAATCATCAAAGATAAATAGCCTATTCACATCAATCAGTCATCGTGTTTATTAGCCGGTTGATTAGCCTTCAGACCGCCAAGGATATCACCCCTCTCATTACGGCTATACTACACAAGCAGCGAATATGATGTGCGAGGTGATGCCGACAATCACCGAGGGGGACTCGGGGGGACCTCCCCGGGGTGGAGGGACTCAGAACGGCTCAGACCCCGAAGCCAACTTCGAGCAGCTGATGGTCAACATGCTTGACGAGAGAGACAAGCTGCTGGAGTCCCTGCGCGAGACGCAGGAGACACTCATTCAATCACAGAGCAAGCTGCAGGGTGCACTGCACGAGAGGGACGTGCTTCAGCGTCAGATCAACACCGCGCTGCCTCAGGTGAGAGAGACCACACACACACAGGTCTCAGTAGCCTCAACATGCTCCCATTTCCATGTATCCAATTTCCTCCATAACCCAGCAGAGTCTTAATGTGTGGATATTAGGGGGTCTCCTCCCAAGACTACTGCTTGGGAGGGCTGGTGTGCGAGATGATGGCAGTCTACAGTGCACTCACTGTTACCGCAGTCACTGGTTCAAGCCCCCTGGTTCTTCCCCTCAATCTATTATAGGTGAGGTCATTGTGGTGTACACCCATCCAGTCCTTTGACCTGTATCAGTGGAAATGAAGGACAGGAGACAAGGAAAGGAGACTGCGGCTGTGTAACAGTATAACTTTAGTACATTCCCTCGCCCCGACCTCGGGCGCGAACCAGTCGTTACCCATCGCTCCACAAAAGCCGCGGCCCTTGCAGAGCAAGGGGCAACACTACATCTAGGTTTCAGAGCAAGTGACGTAACTGATTGAAACGCTACTAGCACGTACCCGCTAACTAGCTAGCCATTTCACATCCGTTACAGCTGCACCCTTCTCCCATAGTGTATAGCACTTACGAACTCCATGTCATGGATTTAAAGACATTGTATTGGCTGGAGGGAGTTTCCACCATGACATCCATGATGAGGAGTGTGCAGTAGGCAGTGAATGATCTTCCTACTGATCTTGTTTGTTGTCTTGTATGAGGCTGGCACACAAGACTTTGTATATTGGGAATATTCAGTGTTCAGTCCTAGAGCTCAGCCTTGTCTTACAAAAGCTGTTCATTAATGTGTTGCAGTTTGGAATGTGTGTGTGTGATTGTGTGTGTTTTTGAGTTTATTGGGAAACCACTGGGCCTGAATGAAGTACTGGACTGCGTGAGTGTGTCTGTCTCTGTGTATTGTGTTACTGAGTGCTGAACAAGGTCTGGAATCAGCAACCATGACGACGGTGAAACTGCTGTTAGCCCTTTGACTCTCCACCCCTTATGTGTTACATCATGTCATCCAGAGAGAGGAGGAGGGGAGAGAGAATAAAGTAGATGTCACGCGTCAAAATATTGATTGATGACCCTATGTCCTGCTGTCAAAATTTTGATTGATGACCCTATGTCCTGCTGACGTGTGCAAGCCCTGGGTTTCCTGTCTGGGTTTCCTGTCCTGACCCCCCTGTTGGTTTGAGGGGGGGCGTGGTTTATGACCCTATGAATGGTGCTCCTGTTTCTCATGGCTTAGAGTGTGTAAAAGAGTTTTATGCTGTTTTTAAATTTGTCATGCTGTTTGATGTCAAGTGTTCTGTTGGGGACCGGGATGGGGGTGTGTGTGCTGAACATTTCAAAGAGTAAGGCCTATTTTATAGCTTATAGCCCTCCGGGGTTGTTGTCTAGGAAACACGTATGTCAGGGGGTATTGGGCTTTGCAACAGCCTTATAAAGCCCCTGAACAATCCCTGTTTAAGACTGTACAAGATCTTAAGAATAACCATGGATTTTGGGATCAGTGACAAAGCAGTGATGACTGTAACAACTGAAGCGGGCCTTAGGGTTGCCCATAGAGCAAGGGCCAAGTATCAACCCGCAATATATGATGCGCCAAAAAAATGTTTTTTAAATGTGTATAGAACCCAAATACCGCCAGCAAATGCGCTGAAAGATCAAGTGTTGATGTCTAATGGCCAGCTGTGGGGGTATCGGTTTGATTACCTGGCCTGTAGAGTGACCCTCTATACGGTAGCTGAAGGAGAAGAATATACAGACCAGACTGTAGGCTTGGACTATGGTGTTGAAGACTGGTCGGTTTTTCGCAAGGTTGTGTGTCCTGAACTGGGCCTTATCACCAAGGGGTATAGTGTGTTCACGGGCCACGAGACCCGTTGGGAAGGTACCCCTGACTCCTCAGGACGAATATTTCACAGGGTGAAAATACAAAGACAGAATGGACGGCCGTGCGGCTGCGTGGAGTTCTATATCGGCACCGAGGAAATCCGAAAACAAAACATTAGGGAGGGGGGCCTGACTGGTGATTCCAGACTGCGTCTGCTTATTCCTTTTAAAAGTTGGGATGTAATGGAATTGAACATGTTGCAGGCGTTGGATGCTCTCTTTGTACAGAGCCAACAGCGGCAGAGCCTTGTTCATTTAAAGAAGTGCATAATATATACGAATCGTAAAGATTACGATTCAAAAGAGCCTCAAGAAGATACAGCGTCAGAAGAAAACTAAGTAAGCGGATGCTTTAACCACGCCCAGATACCCAAAGGCCTGGTTCTACAATAAAAAGAAAAAAGCAGCCAGTTCTTCATTTCATCATACACCATGGATATCCAGACCATCTACGAGGACTCCGCTACGTCATGGGGGCCCGACACTAAGGACTCAATGCCACGAAGCCCTACACTCTACTCCCCCCTGGCAAGACCCGAGACACCCCCGACATTTACACAGCCTGAGGATGTGTTTGATGGGGTGGCCAGTACTATTTTTGTGGATACCATCAAGGCCTCTGTAGCTACACTTTTAGACGTGGTGATTGGCGAATATATACGAGAAAAATGCATCGGCTGTGAGATCAATCATCCCAGCCAGCGTCGTCATCCTTGCCTCTACGACCCTCCTAGATACTACTTTTTCAATCATTTTGAGGAGCTGGTGAAAAGACTGTGGTCCTGCCGGTTTATACCAGCGCTGGTCATCGCCCTGGAGTCTATGGGTCTTGTGCCGTCTATCCCTAGAGTTTACGGGGTAACCGAAGCCTTCCTACATGAACTGAAGGAGGCCATCTTCATCCACGAGAAACTCAAAGAAATCCGACACACCCTGGTGGACGACAACAAATACAGGGAAGCTGTGGTGGCTGATGTGATGCTTTTCTGGCTCAATAAATCCCAAGAGACCGAGTGACATTTTGTTATTTAGACGTAAAGCTATGGGTAACTATGTGTCTACGATGTTGGAGCGAATAAATACATTTTTTCTTTTGAGAGACCTTACAAATGTTATGCAGCAGATTATTGAAAATAAAGTGAACAATGTATCGTTCTACACGACACACAATACCTGGGCTAATGTAGAGCGTTTGCTGAAAATGGAACAAATCATGAATCATGTACGACATACGGGGGAGAGTATGCAATGGACACAAATGGTATCAAGAATTGTTGATGATTCTGAAGATCTAGAAATAACTTTGGCTAAGATTTTACATTATTTGTTTGAACCACCATTTAATGTGAACGTGTATCATATTTGTTGTTTATATACTTATATATCCGACGTGTGTGTTTAAAAAATTCAGCGACACAAACCTGTAAATCTAAACCAAATATATAGGTTGTTGCATGCTGTGATTGTTGAGAAAACTGGGACGTGTATCTTGCAACAAATCCTGAATTGGCTGTATACGTAATACAAGGTGTTAAAAAATAAAAATTCTCAAACTGAAATGTTGTCGTTATTTGAAAGTGGCTCATTAACGTTATTGGCCCTCAGAGAGGTAAGAAGGATGGCTGAGCAGCTGTTGAAAAAAATTATTTATTATCCCGCTAACCCCGGGTCTTATGGGGGTAAAGAGCGTTTACAGAGAGCTATAGCCGAAGAAACAGGTAGCCTGTTAAGCGATGCTAAAGTGAATGAGTGGTTAGCAGAGCAGGATGCCTATACTCTCCATAAACCTGTAAGAAAACAATTTCCAAGAAATAGAGTTTTTTCTACGCATCCCTTGGCCCAATTTCAGGCGGATCTATGTGACATGCAGGCCCTTGCCGATAAAAATGATGGAAATCGCTACATGCTAACGGTTATAGATATTTTCTCTAAAGTAGCCTTTGTAAGGGTGTTAAAAAATAAGAGCGGGGCCGAGGTAACCCGGGCCTTTGACTCGATCTTGAAGGCAGGAGGCGCACCCAAGAAAGTGCAGACTGATGGAGGATAAGAATTTTTTAATAATACATTTCAGAAACTCATGAAGAAGCATAATATAATACATTTTGCTACAGGCTCGGATTTGAAAGCTTCAGTTGTTGAACGCTTTAACAGAACTTTGAAGGAGAGGATGTGGAGATATTTTACAGCTCACAACACACATAGATATATCGATATAGTTCCTGATTTAGTACAGGGTTACAACAACAGCTACCATAAGAGTATACGTATGAAGCCTTCGCAGGTGTCTTCTGAAAACTCTTTTCAAGTCTTTAAAAATCTGTATGGTTTGTTCCCCCTTCGCCGTAAGAAAAAAATTAACTTTAAATTCAACGTGGGTGACTTGGTGCGTATATCTAAGTTGAGGGGTGTTTTCGACAAAAAGTATGAGCAAGGTTACAGCGATGAGTTGTTTACCATTACAGAATGTCTGCCACGCATACCCCCGGTCTACAAGTTAAAAGATTATGACGGGGAGCTTATAGAGGGATCTTTTTATGAGAAGGAATTACAGAAGGTCCAGTTGGGTAAAGACAAAGTCTTTCACGTGGAGGAGATTCTAGATCAGAAGAGAGAAAAGGGTAAAAAATGGTTGCTGGTCCGCTGGAAAAACTGGCCCCAAAAGTTCAACAGTTGGGTATTGGAGCACGATATGTTTGAGGCAACTGGGGTTAACTTAAACCCTAATGCATGATAACTAGCTCATCATTCTCGTGTACACAGGAGTGCATCATGGAACACAGCGGCTTCTACCTGACTCTCCCCAGTAATGCGTCTGCACATATATATCATAATAATCAGAGTTCGAATTATACAACCAATTTTCCAAAGCCTATAGAGTTATCAGAGGCTTGGGAAGTAGGTCTCAGCGAGATTACATATCCCCATAGTTGGTATAATATCAAAGATAAGGACCGTGATTTTTATTGCAAAAAGTTATCGGAACCTGCAAAACTTATTAAGCTTAAAAAAGGTTTCTATAGAACCGTCGACAGGATCGTCTCAGAGTTGAATGAACACCTAACCCTGAACAGGATGGAAATATTCCTATTCTACAACCCTATCCATAAAAGGATCCAAATCTCAGGGCCTGCTAACGGGGGTATAAAGACCAGCGGTAATTTAGCCTACATGTTGGGGATGGGTCCCAATAAATGGACGTATGTGAACGATAAATTATTCCCATTCCCTGCGGATATACATGCAGGATTTTACAACATATTTGTGTATACCGACATCATAACCTATCAAAGGGTCGGAGACACATGTGTGCCCCTCCTGAGAACAGTTCATATAGACGGAAAGGATGGGGACATCGTCACTGTCAATTATGACAAGCCGCACTACGTACATGTCAGCAAGAAATATATTGAAAACATTCTGGTTGAGCTTAAAACGGATCAGAACGAAAACATTGAATTTACTTATGGTAAAACGATTGTAAAACTCCACTTTAGACCCACCAAAACCTCTCTACATATATAATATTTGTATTATATTTATAAACATAATAGAAATAAAAGGGTTATGGAGCACCATCAGCTCGACCCTAACCGTTATGTTTCATACTATGTGGATCAAGTTGGTAATGGACTACCAGGATATCATGGAGCACCGACAATGTACGGTGCGGGGATAGGGGGTATATTTCGTAACCTCTTTAGGATGGTTTTACCGTTTATGAAGAGAGGCTTCAGCATAGCCAAACCACATTTAAAATCAGCGGCTAAAAATATAGTAAGTGAGGTTGTAGCCAATGCTATGACCCGAAGGGCGTCACCAGATGTGGAGCATCAAGAAGGCTCGGGGCTTATGATATTATCTCGAAGGCCAAAAAAGAGACCCCCAGGTTTAAGACGCAGGCCGGCACCTAAAAAGCGGAGGTTAACTGTTAAAAGAACCTCAGTAAGTCAAAGACGGGGTAAAGGGAGGAGGTCTGGACCAAAAACGTCAAAAAGAATGCTAGGAAGTATTTTCTAAAAGAATAATTGACATGGCTCTTTTACACCGAATGTCCTCTGAAGCTATAAAGACAGAACTCGATCTTTTCACGGCACCGTTAACGCAGCATTCAATAGACAGGTCCAGTTATGTGGAGATAGCCCCCCTCTCGGCTATTACCGATAACGGGCCTATCGAATTTTTCATACCAGGCCACGGTGACAACTATCTGGACCTCAACAACACCTTGGTGCATTTACGTCTAAAAGTGACCAAAAGAGATGGCACAAATTTTGCAGGCGATGCCAAAGTGAGTCTCATTAATTACCCCTTGGCCACCATCTTCTCCCAAGTGGACGTGACTTTGGGTGAACGCCTAATCAGTCAAAGCAGCGCCACATACCCTTATAGAGCCATCATGGAGTGTTTGCTAAACTACTCCGAAGACACTCTCAAAACACAATTTAGCGCCGGGTTGTTTAGCAAGGATACTGCAGGAGCCGCTATGGAATCGACAGACCCTTCCACCGGTGCAAACAAAGGACTGGCGGCACGCGCTCGCTACTGCGCCGAATCTCGAGAGTTTCATTTGCTAGGCCCTATACACTCTGACATTTTCTTTCAAGAACGGTTACTCTTAAATTCGGTTGATTTAAGATTAAAATTAACCAGGGCCAAGGATGAGTTTTGCCTGATGTCTCCCCAAGACGGGGATTTTAGTTTGAAAGTGTTGGGGGCCACCCTTTTTATTAAAAAGGTGTCTGTATCTCCGGCAGTACGTCTGGGTCACTCCCATGCTTTGATGAAAGGAAATGCCCTTTACCCTCTCCAAAGAATTACCATGAAAACCTTTAGCATACCTGTGGGCAGTAGAATCTGCAGTCAAGAAAACCTATTTCTAGGCCCTTTACCTAGATATGTGGTTATAGGTCTGGTTGATCACGCCTCTAATACGGGCAGTTTAGATAAAAAAAACTTTAATTTTCAACACTTCAATGCAGAGTATGTAGCTCTCTGTCAGGACGGACGTCAGGTCCCTGCTAAGGCTTTCCAACCACAATTTAATAACAACATATCTGTGCGAGAATTTTACAATCTATTCCTGGCTACAGGGCGACATCTCAAAGATCTCTCTTTGCCTATTGACAGAAATGATTTTGCAGAGGGTTACACGTTGTATGCTTTCAATTTATCCCCTGATGATGACACCTCAGGAAATCTGTCTGTGTTGTCCCAAGGTAACCTCAGGCTGGAAATGTGTTTCCGTACACCTTTAGCCTGCACAGTTAGCATGATTGTTTATGCATGCTCTGATTCAATCTTGGAAGTGAATGCCCGAAGACAGGTCTTAGTGGATTATTATTAAGGACCTTTGAGCAAAGACATGAATACCCAAGAGTTGGAAGGGCTCATGAGCCGCTTGATTGGAAAACAATTTTGTGGAGTGTTGGCTTGTGATGAATTACCTATTGAGATATGGCCTGAGAGGCCTGCAATGTTTATTGTCAATACCCATCCTAAACACATGCCTGGTGAACATTGGCTAGCTATGACATTAGAACAGGAAGGTGGAAGAAAAATCTCAACTTTTTTTGATTCCTATGGCTTTCCCCCCGGTTTTTCACATTTCCCTAAATCTATTAAAGATTTTTTGACCCTAAACGGTTCAAAGATCTACTACAGCATCAAACAAGTGCAAGATAACCTTTCCACTACATGCGGTCACCACTGTGTATTTTACCTGTGCCAAAGAGCCCGGGGAGTTTCTTTTGACGATGTTATGTCTCTTTATAAGGATGATTTAAGAAGTAATGATAACCTTGTATCTTGTTTTGTTAGAAAATATCAAAAGTGTTCAAATGTGTGTCCTTTAAGAACGCGTAATCAAGGCGTATGCTCACGTCATATGTTTCAAGAATGCCACAAATGTTAAATTGCTTATTTTTCAAATAAAAAATTTATTGAATTTAATCATAGTCATTCAAAAGTCATTTTCAAAAGGTTAACCACCCCGAGAGATCGGGATTAGGAAAAGGTCCTGAGACGTTCATGGGAGTAAATGAGTTATCATCATCCCTTTCATAGGGGGCGGGGTTGTTGGGACATCTTTAGGGGTGCTGTAGCTCGTTGAAGGT
The DNA here is from genome assembly GCF_016432855.1 of Salvelinus namaycush. Taxonomy (NCBI): domain Eukaryota; kingdom Metazoa; phylum Chordata; class Actinopteri; order Salmoniformes; family Salmonidae; genus Salvelinus; species Salvelinus namaycush. The sequence continues at coordinate 27,246,623 of NC_052308.1, read as the reverse complement.
TTTTGTTTTAAAGCTTGAATCTGTTGACAAAGCTTATAGTTGGGTACACCCGAGAGGGGAATGTTGAGGATTGCCAGGGCCTTAAGAAACTGACGCCAGCCGGGAGGCCTTCGGTCATCAGCAACCTTGTGGGCAGCCGTGGTACTTTTAAGCAAGTCCAGCATATGTGAACCCCTGACAACAGAGCCCTGAAGGATAACTCTCCAGAGTCGTTCCAAGCAGCTATCCCCTTTGAGTCTTTTATCTTGTTCATAATGTATTTAACATTCTTCCTGTTACGTAAAGGCACATGTGTCAGTAGGTCATGCATAACTTTATCTTCAAAGGGCATTTGAGCTTCACCAGACATATGATCTTCACTAGGTAAGATCGCCGGTACAGGCCTTACAGGGGCTTGGCTATCGCTAGGTTCAACATCTTTTAAAGGGTCCGGTAGGGAAAGTGTTAAATGGTTAGTCTCTCTCTCCCCTTGCTTTACCAGAGTCAAATACCTTTGCATTAGGTTTGTGTATTTTTGAATCTTATCATAGGGGTTCAATCCTTTTCGGTTCAAAACATCCTTCATGGCCGTATCCAAATCATTTTCCGCTGTTTGTCGGATATCTTAAGGACCCTGCATTTGTTTTTTAAGTCTATCCAACTCTTGTTGAGGCACCAAGTACATTTTATTGGCCATCACACCGCGTGGTCAACCCCCACGTCGGGCCGCAATAAGGCTGGTGATGAAGGGTACGGCTATACTGAGTAAAGGCAGAAGAAAACCCCCAGACTGTTGTATACTATGTCTTTTCTTTTGAAGACTGGCCCTTTTATTGGCAAAGAGTTTGATCGCGGTCTTTTGTCTCTTTAATTTTTTCAATTGGTTCAGGGTGAGTGGAATGCGTCCTTTGAGAAGATTCAAAGCAATCTCACATAGGGCTAATATGAGATCTGAAGAACAGCGACCCAAGATGGCCTTCCGTTCTTTAGCTGTAGACCCAACTAGCCTTCTCAAGAGGGGCAGGTTTCTTTTTAAACGCAGAGACATAGCGTTTACTTTTTAGGAAGGTATGCAGCAGGCCACTCCCACGGAAACAGACCTGTACGTAGCCTAAGGTGTTCTGGAGTATTTGCTTTTAAATTGTACTTGTACAATTGTACAGTTGTACTCATACACTGTCTCAACCCCGTCAATCTGTGTGTATCCATCTACATGGTAAGGCCCAAACGCCTTCTCACCCCTATTCAAAGCATGTTGGATAAAAATATCTTTATCCTGGGCCAAGTACTCCAACCATTGAATGGAACCACTAGAGTAGGCCTTGAATTGGCGTCGGTAGTTGTCTGGCGATGGGATAGCTATAGATGCTGGAGTTAGATAGTGTGTACGATAGGTTTTCATGCACGCGGATGCAATAGTTGTACAGCTCCAGGGGTCAATGCCCGCATCTTTGATTACCTCTTCTCTGAATCTGAGGCATCCTTCACGTAGTATAACCACGTCATTGTCACAGTATGATTCCATCTCTTTATGAAAATCAAAAGTGCCATGTCTTACTGTCTCGTACCACGTCATGAATTTCTCACGCTCTTTGGGAGACATTTGATCACACCCGTACATTTCGGGGGATGGATAAGATCCTATATAATGTAGATTCTCCTCAGATGTGAAGAAGTGGGGGAAATAGCCTTTGACAGAGTTTTCAAAACCCAAGGCCTCTGGCATTTGAGCCAATCTCATGGGTAAGAAGCTTAAGCTGTCAATGTATCTCTGTTTGAAGGCGGGGTCAACAAAACATAATATTTTACTCCCTTGAGCTATGACACTGGGCGCAACGCCTTGCTGTATCAAAGGGTTCAGAAGCAGATAGGAGTCATAGGCTCGCGCATTGTGAGCTATAAACGTGAAGTTTCTGTACTGGGCCTTTCTAAAATGTTTTAGAAAGAGCCGGGCACAATTGGGCCCCTCGGCCGACCACTTTTCACCGGTGAAAGTCATGGTAGATACAAAAATAGGCAAGTGAACCCCTGATTGCTGATTTGTCTCAAAATCATAAAAAACATATTTCTCTGTATGTTCATCTTCAGCCAAGGGCTGAATGTAACACTCATGTGGTACTTCTTGAACCACTTCTGCGTCTCTGCTTTTCAAAGGCCCTTTACAGATGGGGCAAGTGTAGAATTCCACAAACATGTGGTTTAGGGCTAGTCTATTTTAAGGTTGTAATTGCAATGACATTTTGGACATTTCTTGTTAATGTCACAACTGCTTACAGATTTACAGGCCTTAGGGGTGCCATGTTTCAGTTTTGTGTTTTTCGTAACAGTAAGCCGAGCGACATGTGCGGTGACAATCCTCACAGGGTGTCAAGTTTAGCGGTTGCATAGGGCAATGTTTATCCAGACATACTGAACAATTGTAACGACACGAGTGCCCACCCAGGCGTGTGTAGCCGGTATGACAGGCTGGACAGACATATGGGGCGCCTAAAAAAGCTGTGATGTTAGTTACGGCATAGTAATGCTCATTTTGCACATAAAAGTACATAGTCTTAGGATGTGGCTCTTGTATATTTTGGAACTTTCAAGAGAGCGTCATTAGCCCTACTGTGGTACAAAACCACAATCTTGATATTCAGAAAGTTTTCAAATTGGACTATGTCCTGAGAAAGCCACAGCATCCTGTATACCGAGACCCACAGCAGTTTGTAGCTCTTGAGCTTTCTGTAACGCTGCTAGATCATGTACATCCTGGGCTGAGTAAGTGGGCCAAACCTATGGCAAAGCATAGCTTATTACCAGGATTGGGAACGATTATGAGGTAGGCCCGTTTATTGCTTATGATTTCTGACTGCATTAGGCTATCGAGCTTCCTTCTCTGACCACCGCCACCTTGGGGTTGACGTATTAATTGCACTACAAGTTCGAGGGTCCTATCTGCTAGCATGTTTAAATTTGACTGAACAAGGCGTTCTAGCAGGTTAACAAATTGTTCAAGATCTGCTTCACCATTCTGTAAAATAAGCGATACATTGCTATGTAGACTGTCTCCACAAATTTCCAACTGTAAGAGATCCCTTGGTTCGCTATAATCTCTAACCCTATCTAACAGTTCATTCAAAGTGTCCATAAGCATTACGTAAAACACAGCATATTCCAGAATTCTGACCCCCCATGCGAAATTGAAAAACTGTCGAACCTCAATATTGTTGAATTTATTTCGGTACAAAACATGTACACTGCGATCAAGACCATCCCCCTCCAGATTTGCTAGACAATTGTCCAACTGTTCAAATACATCGTATTGGGTTTCAGACTCTTCGGATCTGGGTGTTAAAGGCTGGCTTAGAAGTGTATGTGGTTCAGAATTAAACCTAGGGCTCTCGTTCTGTACACTGCGATCAAGACCTTCCCCCTCCAGATTTGCTAGACATTTGTCCAAGCTGTTCAAAAACATCGTATTGGGTTTCAGACTCTTCGGATCTGGGTGTTAAAGGCTGGCTTAGAAGTGTATGTGGTTCAGAATTAAACCTCGGGCTCTCGTTCATCTGGGTAATTAGAGATATGATTGTTTCGGGTATCTGTGATAACCTGTTTTCATCGGAAGGCCCTGACTCATTCATACGAGTAATAATTTCTATGAGTTCGGCGGGAATCTGGGATAATAGGTTTTCATCTATAGTCATTATGTCAATTATCCCCGAATCATTCATATGGTTAATTATATCTTGGAGCTCTGTAGGGATCTGGGCTAAGAGCTTTTCAATTGTCTCGCTTAGGTCTATAGGTGGCGCCATTTGTCTAATTAAGGATGTGTGTTCTTGTGTTTACATATGTGTTTTTTAACGGCGGTATTTGCTTGTTTTAACCCTACTGTTTTTTAACATACGGGGAAGCTCGCTACGCCAGAATGACACATCCTGACTGTATTGATGCTCTAGTAGAATACACATCCGTCGTTGAAGTAAAGCCTTTCGTGATCTTAAACCCTGAGTAAAAGCCTTGAAAAACCTTGCTTGGTCTATTTCAGAATCGGCTGTTGCCCCCCCAGAATTGGCCGATTCAAGAAGGTTGGCCACTTCACAGAACATCAAATCGTCTACCTCAGAAATGTCATTTAAAACTTTGAAATCATCAGGTTTCGATGTTCTCTTGACTGGGGTCTTTGGCGCCTCCTCGGGGTCTAGATGTGTAAGCTTCTTCGATGTCTTTATAAGCCGGGAGGAGTCTGAAATAAAAATAATACTATACAAAAATAGGTTATTAACCCTAAAATATGTTAGATAAAAATGTCAAATACATTTCAGATATAAGCCTATATATTAACAATACATTAATTAAATACCTCAGGCTTTTTTGACGAGGGCTGTTCTGAAGAAGCTCTGAAAACGCTGGAACATGTCTTTGGGCAACCCGAATTACAGCATCTGCCTGGTCTGTAGCTGGTGAGCCTGAAAAAAAAACAGCATTAGGCCCTGTTTTAACATATTCCGGCATAAAAAAATATATATAAATAATAAAATAATAATATATATAAATAATAATAATATATAATTGATTCATACCTTGTCCTTGGAACGCGGTCTCGTGAATACCGGCCAAGTAGAATTGTTCGGGTGAAGCGGAACTGTGGATCTGGGCACTGATTGTCCGTTGGTGTTTAGAAATATGGTTCGATACGTAGGACGTTCCCGGGGGATTTGACCTGCCTTTTAAAGTCTCTGTTCTCGATGTGTTTAATAAAACATCAGGGGTGAAGGGTAGAATTGCATCAGAGGCCTCTGCTCCGCGGAAACCATTCAGATTCCATATGGAGTCAGTTATCCTTCTAGGCTGAATGTCCGCTGTAAACACATAAAAATAGCTTTTAATATAAGATGCCCACACTTTTAGTTTTTTAAGGTATAAATATGGTTATGTATGGAATTCTTGGACTCACGTCTACAATAATGGGACGGCGTTGGGATGCAGGCAATTTGTTCCTGAGACCCTATGGACGGTTCGAGCTCTATTATACCTCGGAGTATCTGCGTGAATGCTTCAGAATCTATAAAACATTCGACAATATTAAAGCTCTAATCCCTTTATATAATATTGACATGTTATACGTTAAGAATACAGGCCCTAATGCATGTTTAATATTGCTATAACATACATAATGTTCAAACAATTCCACACAACAGACAAATCTGCTATAAATATATGTATATTTCAAGAACTCACCTTCAGAAAGATCCATTAGGAGGTTTTCCAAGATGCTATTTTAACGGGTCAGTCCGATAACGATTCTTGGGGTTTCTGTAGGGTCTGTTTGCATCTGAACTAAAACGAGGCTAACAGGGTAGCGGTTGTCAATAGAGTTTGTCCCCCCACTAACTAGAGAAAGTACGGTATGATTTCACATAGCATCGGGTTGACGTTTTTTTAGGACTAGACCCCAGCTATATTTAACTCCTAAGTTATTTGGTTCAAACAAAGGGATTGGTGTGGCTAAACCTTATTACACCCTAGGATATTCTACAAACTAACCGGGAAATAGACAACCTATGTACGTTTCAAGCCCTGGGGTTGGGAGTTCTAGACAACGAGGGACTGATTGACTTTTTAAACCCCTACAGCCTCTGTTTTAGACCCTAAAACATAAATTATGTTTTGACATGTTGTTAATGATTCGTAAGTGGCCGTAAGACAAAGACTAGAGAGAGAGAGAGCCTTGAGCGCTGACGCATGGTTTTTTTGAACACACACCCCGCCCCGTTTTCTTTGTTTTGAAACACACATACACTCCAGCACCCGCACGCACACACACGCTCGCACATGGCTTTTTCCGAAAGTTTTTTTTCCTCAGGGACAGACTGAGCTAAGAGTGAACAAACTAGCGAGTTCAGGACATGGTGAGATTCTGCTTTTAAAACCATTTATTTCATTCAAAATATTTAGTACATACATTTTATAACCGTTCACAATTAAGGTCTTTTACGATGCCTTTCTTACAGATCCAGAGGTCTGGTTAGCCCTGACCATTATCCGTTTCCAAGTCACCATCTAAATGCCGGGATCTCTTGCAAGGTTCATCAAAACTGCGTAAGTTTTCACTCCAGGGGTAGATCCTACGTCGGGCCTTTTGGTCGTGACTATGTCTCAAGGACAGCCTAGGCCAGCGCTTTAACTGTTCGCGATTTTGGAAGAGACTGTCCAGCTTATTCATAAGTGTTATGAAAATCGGATAATCCAACCATTTAAAACTAAACACAGGAATAAAAAAGTTTACATCTTTGCATGCTCTGGAAGATACAGGAGAATTGACAGACTTTGTAGCATTACCAGCATCATAAACTTCACAGGCTAAAATTGTCACTTTGTTGTCAGGGCTATAGTCCATTGAAGCGATTCTTAGAGCCTTCAGATCCCTGCCCCCGAAGACCTGTTCTTCCAACGCATAGCCGGGCACATGTGTACCACTCAGAGCCTGTTCAATTTTACAGAGCGCCAGCCTGATCTTTAGCCATTCTCTCATCCCCAGAGCAGGAGAAAAACTCCCAGGTTTTGCCTGATAAAGGGGTTTGGGTCCACTGTCTGTGAATATCTTTACCGTAGAATCCTCCGGGTGGAATATGTAAGAAATATGGCCATCACTCGTACCCAAAAATCCTTTAAAACATTCTGGAGCTTCACACAGAACTTCTTCAAGGCTTTGGTCACTGGGTTCATGACAAGCCGAGCATAACATCCCGAAAATTGGCATAGGTGGCATTTTTGTTTAATATTCAGGGGGTTATCATGTACAGTCTTAAACAGGGATTGTTCAGGGGCTTTATAAGGCTGTTGCAAAGCCCCTGACATTCGTGTTTCCTAGACAACAACCCCAGAGGGCTATAAGCTATAAAATAGGCCTTACTCTTTGAAATGTTCAGCACACACACCCCCACCCACCCCGGTCCCCAACAGGACACATGACATCAAACAGCATGACAAATTCAAAAACAGCATAAAACTCTTTTACCATAAAACTCTTCTAAGCCATGAGAAACAGGAGCACCATTCATAGGGTCATAAACCACGCCCCCCCTCAAACCAACAGGGGGGTCAGGACAGGAAACCCAGACAGGAAACCCTGGGCTTGCACACGTCAGCAGGACATAGGGTCATCAATCATTATTTTGACAGCAGGACTTAGGGTCATCAATCAATATTTTGACGCGTGACATCTACTTTAATCTCTCTTATATATATATATATATATATATATATATATATATATATATATATATATATATATATTTATACTTAAATTCACACAGGAGAAATACTCCAGATATAACAGACTGACCCTAGCTCCCCGACACACACTACTGCAGCATAAATACTGGAGGCTGAGACGGGAGGGGTCGGGAGACACTGTGGCCCCGTCCGACGATACCCCCGGACAGGGCAAAACAGGCAGGATATAACCCCACACACTTTACCAAAGCACAGCCCCCACACCACTAGAGGGATATCTTCATCCACCAACTTACCATCCTGAGACAAGGCCGAGTATAGCCCACAAGGATCTCCGCCACGGCACAACCCAAGGAGGGGCACCAACCCGGACAGGAAGATCACGACAGTGACTCAACCCACTCAAGTGACGCACCCCTCCTAGGGACAGCATGGAAGAGCACCAGTAAGCCAGTGACTCAACCCTGTAATAGGGTTGGAGCCAGAGAATCCCAGTGGAGAGAGGGGAACCGGCCAGGCAGAGACAGCAAGGGCGGTTTGTTGCTCCAGTGCCTTTCCGTTTACCTTCACACTCCTGGGCCAGACTACACTCAATCATAGGACCTACTGAAGAGATGAGTCTTCAATAAAGACTTAAAGGTTGAGACCGAGTCTGCGTCTCTCACATGGGTAGGCAGACCATTCCATAAAAATTGAGCTCTATAGGAGAAAGCCCTGCCTCCAGCTGTTTGCTTAGAAATTCTAGGGACAATTAGGAGGCCTGCGTCTTGTGACCGTAGCGTACGTGTGGGTATGTACGGCAGGACCAAATCAGAAAGATAGGTAGGAGCAAGCCCATGTAATGCTTTGTAGGTTAGCAGTAAAACCTTGAAATCAGCCCTTGCCTTAACAGGAAGCCAGTGTAGGGAGGCTAGCACTGGAGTAATATGATAAAAAATGTTGGGTCCTAACTGAAGTTAATTTAGCGCTTTATCCAGGTAGCCAGAAAGTAGAGCATTGAAGTCGTCTAATCTAGAAGTGACAAAAGCATGGATATTTCTGCATCATTTTTGGACAGAAAGTTTCTGAATTTTGCAATGTTACGTAGATGGAAAAAGCTGTCCTTGAAACAGCCTTGATATGTTCGTCAAAAGAGAGATCAGGGTCCAGAGTAACACTGAGGTCTTTCAGTTTTATTTGAGACGACTGTACAACCATCAAGATTAATTGTCAGATTCAACAGAAGATCTCTTTCTTTCTTGGGACCTAGAACAAGCATCTCTGTTTTGTCCGAGTTTAAAAGTAAAACATTTGCAGCCATCGACTTCCTTATGTCTGAAACACAGGCTTCCAGGGAGGGCAATGTTGGGGCTTCACCATGTTTCATCAAAATGTACAGCTGTGTGTCATCTGCATAGCAGTGAAAGTTAACATTATGTTTCCAAATGACACCACCAAGAGGTAAAATATATAGTGAAAACAATAGTGGTCCTAAAACAGAGCCTTGAGGAACACCGACATTTACACTTGATTTGTCAGAGGACAAACCACCCACAGAGACAAACTGATATCTTTCCAAAAGATAAGATCTAAACCAGGCCAGAACTTGTCCGTGTAGACCAATTTGGGTTTCCGATCTTTCCAAAAGAATGTGGTGATCGATGGTATCAAAAGCAGCACTAAGGTCTAGGAGCACGAGGACAGATTAAGAGCCTCGGTCTGACACCATTAAAAGGCAATTTACCACCTTCACAAGTGCAGTCTCAGTGCTATGATGGGGTCTAAAACCAGACTGAAGCGTTTCGTATACATTGTTTGTCTTCAGGAAGGCAGTGAATTGCTGCGCAACAGTTTTTTCTAATTTGTTTTTAAAGGAATTTTTAAAAATATTTTCTGTGTCAAGGTTTGGCTTTTTCAAGAGAGGCTTTATTACTGCCACTTTTAGTGAGTTTGGTACACATCCGGTGGATAAAGAGCCGTTTATTATGTTCAATATAGGAGGGCCAAGCAAAGGAAGCAGCTCTTTCAGTAGTTTAGTTGGAATAGGGTCAATTATGCAGCTTGTAGGTTTAGAGGCCATGATTATTTTCATCAGTGTGTCAAGAAATATAGTACTAAAACACTTGAGTGTCTCCCTTGATCCTAGGTCCTGGTAGAGTTGTGCAGACTCAGGGCAACCGAGTTTTGGAGGAATACGCAGATGTAAAGAGGAGTCCGTAATTTGCTTCTAATGATCATGATCTTTTCCTCAAAGAAGTTCATGAATTTATCACTGCTGAAGTGAAAGCCATCCTCTCTTGGGGAATGCTGCTTTTTAGTTAGCTTTGCGACAGTATCAAAAATACATTTTGGATTGTTCTTATTTTCCTCAATTTAGTTGGAAAAATAGGATGATCGAGCAGCAGTGAGGGCTCTTCGATACTGCACGGTACCGTCTTTCCAAGCTAGTCGGAAGACTTCCAGTTTTGTGTAGCGCCATTTCCGTTCCAATTTTGTGGAAGCTTGCTTCAGAGCTCGGGTATTTTCTGTATACCAGGGAGCTAGTTTCTTATGACAAATGTTTTTTGTTTTTAGGGGTGCGACTGCATCTAGGGTATTGTGCAAGGTTAAAATGAGTTCCTCAGGTGGTTAACTGATTTTTGTACTCTGATGTCCTTGGGTAGGCGGAGGGAATCTGGAAGGGCATCTAGGAATCTTTGGGTTGTCTGAGAATTTATAGCATGACTTTTGATGATCCTTGGTTGGGGTCTGAGCAGATTATTTGTTGCAATTGCATATGTGTTTTTTCATAGTTTTGATGTCTTCACTATTATTCTACAAAGTAGAATGAGCAGGTGTGTCCAAATGTTTTACTGGTACTGCATATTAATAGAAGTCTGGTAAAGCTGAGGATCTCCGGGACAGCTATGAACTTCATGCTCTGTGATCTGATTTCAGGCCTGCCAAACCTGCAGGTGTTGGACCTCTCTAACCAGGTCCTACAGACTGCAGGGTTTTGGCATTTTGAGTGTGAAAACAACCCTATATTCCCAGGACTCAAAGAACTCATCCTGAGAAAAAACAGGTTTAGGAAACTCCATGCTATCGCCAACCACACCCATCAGATTTAGTGTCTTGAGTTACTGGACTTGAGCCCCAACAGAATTGAGTTAAAGGAGAATTCTTATTGGCCCTCTCATCTCAAAGACCTGTCTTCGAGTGAAAACCATTTAGGTAAAGAAGTCTTAACTTATCACAGACAGGGATAGAGCCTCATTCACAATGTATTCCTGCTTCTGACAAACCTGAGCGGTCTCTCTCTTAGTTCAAACAAAATCAAGAGACTGCCTCGAAACCTTTACTTACCATCCTTGGAAGAGCTACACCTGGACCACATCAACTCCTTCCACCAAGGATCATTTATAGGACCCTTTTACCTGCGACTGAGTTGTACTGGTTTATGACCAGTTTTGACAAAACGTCAGCAGGTGTTTTTATCTGCCAAACTAGATGGAACAGCACTGTGACTCCTGCAGCAGCAGACCTACCAGGAGTGGCTGGCGGAGGAGCAGAAGCGCAGGGTGTTCTGGTCCAGCCTGAGGGCCATGCTGCATCCTGCAGACAGGAACATGGAGATGCACAGGGTGGCTGGAGAAGTTGCTGACCTGTGCCTCTTACACACAGGCTCAGAGAGACACTGACTGACCCAACTGATTAATATTTTCTACAATGTTAGCTAGCTATTTGTATTGCTGTGCCAATGCATAAACTCTTTATTGTGAAATATTGCTGATATTGAACAAGTAAACAGTGTAAAACTACACTGACTGTGACAATATGCAGTCAGTCAGAGCAGCTGAATGGGTCTACTTTAGTTTTAGCAATAAATAAAGAGTTTACAGTTTGATGTTCCTAATTTTTTTATCCAACGTGATGTTATAATACGTTTGTTTGTGGTTTGGTCGCACAAAATTGCAAAAAAAACTATTCTGAGTGAGCAAGTATTGTTTTTAAAATCTGTACATATACAGACAACGAGCGAGTGAGCCGACACACACACCTGTGTTCCACCTCTGCTGGCCTCTGTTTTTGCATGCCTGAGGTGTTTCTGATTCTCAACCTTCACCTGTCATTCCGAGGTCATTCAGTGATGTTATACTGAGGTCGCCTGTGATGTGTCTGAGGCATTTGTCAGAGTGGAATGAATTCTTGGAAGGAACAGAGGCTAAGTATATCCTGGGTCAGAGGTTAACACTGTGCCTCTGCCTTTACACTGTCAGGATGTCTGAAGACAAGGTCATCCCATTCCACACACACTGAAATATGCTGTCAGCTGCCTGCATGGTGGTATGCAGAGTACATTCATCACTGTCAAATTTATATTGAAATTGTCAATTCATAAAATAGAAAATTAAGCATCTAATTGTTTTGTTGACTCATAAGACGCCACAAGTGTAACCGTGTAACTCTACTATGTTCATAATACAGTATACACATTATGTACAGTAGTCTATAATAGTGGTACTACAGCATGTTGTGCAACTGGCTGTCAAACATTCATACATACAACCTTCGGTTTTTGAATTACAGTGATTTTTAATATGTTTTTGTGGTTATGTCATTTCATTTGGCTATGTTACTACAGGCAAGTCAGTATGTGTAGGCTAAGTCAACACAATTACTATTTACAAGTTTCTGACTTTTTACAAATAACATTGGGCAGTTTAGTATATTCACATTCCTTAAACTTAACTTGATAAAAAAAAGATACTACTTGAGAAAACATTGGTTAGACTAAATACAGTAGTGATTTGATAGATAGGCACTTTTGTAGCTACGCTATAACCTGCGGCAGGCAACATGAGCTCTACAGCAGTAATACCTTTGACATAGAGACTCAGAAGTGTGAAGTGTGGTGTCTAAAAGCCCTGTTTTAGGACCTGAGTTGTGCACCTTTAGTTTAGTTCAGTCATGGACATGGGTTTTCCCAGTCCCTCCCACTATCTCCACTCTCTCTCCTCTATTCTCTCTCCTACATTTTTTTTTTACCTCTCAGTGTCATGGAAGTCTGTGTCCCCACCCCCATGTGGTGAGGAACCACCTTATTGGCCCCCGCCAGCATCGAACATCTTCTTCCTGCCCTCCATGCCAGACATGGCCTCCACGTTCTTCCTCCAGTCTCCCACTTCCAGGTTGCCCTCCTGCCGGGGGCAAACAAGACCACATCAGACTAGAAATAACTGCATCAAACCAGTCCTAGCTGGCCAGAATCAATTCATCCCAGATCCCAGTTTTGCTGTCTGTATTCTATGTCTGCATATCTGTCTGTCTGTCTAGTTTCATATTTGCTCACCTTCTCCTGTTTGATGTCCTCTTTCTTGACAGACTTGAGGTTGGATCGGAGGTCCATGTGTTCTTTGTGTTTGGTGCCCAGCAGTGCTCTCATCATCTCTTCTGCTGATACTCTGACCTTCCTCAGAGCTGGCTTCTTAAACTTACCCCCCATGTCCATCACCTTCAGCTTCAACTCGTGGATCTGCAGTGGAGGGAGGGATCAGATGTTTGCTATTTGTTCTACATGGTCCCTGACATTAAACTAATAAAATGATCATCAATTAGATGATGGATGATTGATGTTTGTTTAAATAGGTGTGAATGTGTGTAGTACTGTAGGTGGTTACGTGGTTTCATACGTCTTTGCCGTTCTTGTAGACTTTGGCCTCACAGTCGTAGCGCTCCTCATCCACTTGGTCAATCCTGGTATGGAGCTGCTTACACAGTTTCTACAACACATACACACAGTATACATGCAGCCCTTATTTTGTACTTTTATTTTATTTTGTACTTTTACCCTTTTTTTCTCCCCAATTTCATGATATCCAATTGGTAGTTACAGTCTTGTCCCATCGCTGCAACTCCACTAGGGACTCGGGAGACGCGCAGGTCAAGAGCCATGCGACCTCTGATAAACGACCCTGCCAAGCCGCACTGCTTCTTGACACACTGCTCGCTTAACCCGGAAGCCAGCGGCACCAGCTGGCGACCAAAGTCAGCTTGCAGGCATCCGGCCCGCCACAAAGAGTTGGTAGAGCGTGATGGGACAAGGAAGTCCCGTCCGGCCAAACCCTCCCCTAACCCGGACGACACTGAGCCGATTGTGCGCCACCTCATGGGTCTCCCAGTCACGGCCAGCTATGACACATCCTAGGATCAAACCCGGGTCTGTAGTGACGCCTTAAGCACTGCGATGCAGTGCCTTAGGCCGCTGCGCCACTCGGGAGGTAGCCCTTATTTCTAATGGTAAAGTACCTCTTTAGTTCTTCATGCTCCTCCCAGATTTGCTGTACTGTCTGTCACTCACCTGCAGCTCCTCCAAGGACAGGCCAGACACCTGCAGGGGCGGGAGCTGCTCCCCCAGGTAGCGAACCTTCTCCTCCTCTCTGGCTTGTTTCTCTGCCTCCAGCTCCTCCAATGCACGTGACAATAGGAGGATCTGGTGGGGGTAGATGAACAGAGGGAGAGGTGGTGTGTGTGTCTGTTACTCTGTATCAGCTGTTTTGAGCAGCTTGACGGTGTGGAGGAGATGGTGCTTTTGTGTGTGTGTTTGTGTGCACGCGTATGTGTGTGCATGTGTTTGCGTCCATGCT